>NC_057795.1:438654301-438917238 GCF_018294505.1 Triticum aestivum
TATAAAAATTGTATCACTAGAAATTTCTTATACATATGAATTCGGTGATATGCTTTGTGTAACATGCATGTCACATATTATTATGTTAATCGTGGTCAAAGATAATCTCAAAAAAGTATTAAGCTCTATATGTGAATGGAGGGAGTATGTTACTCTAGTCCACCACGACTGGAGTACCACAACAAACTAGTTGTCACATACATAAATTTGTCTTTAGATGCGTCATGTTACTACTTGCTCCGTTCCTAAATATTTGTCTGTCTAGACATTTCAAATGAATTACCATATATGAATGTATGTAGACATATTTTAGAGTGTAGATTCACTCATTTTGCTTCGTATGTAGTTATTTGTTGAAATCTTTAGAAAGACAAATATTTAGGAACTGAGAGAGTACTAGCTAAATTATTTTCACCCCACAAAAAAATAACCCTAGACCTACAAATCCGGACTCTCAAACGCTCCGCAGACGCGTTCGGACATATATGTGGGCATTTTCCAAATCCCGTCGTCCACATCCATACATTTCATATCAAATCCCTTATATCCATACTAGCATGCAACGTAGATAAAAGAACATAGATCATCACACAAACATAGCATCGGACAAAGAAATGCACATTCCGGTCATCAAAAGCTCACCAACGGATGTCCAAAAGATCGTCAAAGTTCACATAATTCAAACATATAAATTTAAACTACATTACTAAAAACTTGACATTGAAGATGGAGACAGCGGAGATTCACCACTTCCTCGCCGGCCCTTTGCCCTTCCGGTCGCCGCGCAATTGTAAGTGTCGGCGGCTGGTGGTGGATTGTCCGAGTCATCGGACGAGAAGCCGTCGTCGTCGTCGTCGTCGGAGGTGTCGGAGAGGATGACGAGCCCTTTTAGCCGCGGGACCTCCCTGTCCTGCTGCAGCTTGAGCTTTGCGAGCCGAGCCGCCTCCGCTGCTACCTCCGCCGCCTCACGTTCGGACTGCTCAATGGCAATCTGGAGCGCCTTGGTGTTCTTCCGACCGAGCCGTTGCGCATCTGTCTCCGCGGTCATAAGTGACCGGCGGTAGACCGATTCAAGGAGTCACGCGTCCTCGTTGGGCTCCGCCTGCATCCCGCGGAGGCGGCTCATGGTCTGCTCCGCCTCCCTCCTCTCCCTTTCCCGTTGCCGCTCGCGGCGGGCGGTGCCCGCCTCTGATTTCGGCATGCGCATCCGTGCCAGCGGGGTGGGCACTAGTACCCACACCTCTGCCCACGTGGGGGAGTAGCAACCGGCGAGGGCAGGGGACGACGTAGGGGAGGTGCGAATTGCGCACGCTGCGTGTCAGAGATGCACACGGGCCGGGAGGGGCCAGCGCCGGCGTCCAAGCTGCGCCGATGGGGGAAGATGCGTCTGCGGCGAGGCTACAGATCCGGAGCTGCCCCCGGTCTCCACCTTGGACCGCTCCAAGGCGACAGTGGACCCGTCATGTATTAAAAGGCCCGTCACCTCTTTTAAACCCGTGCGAAGGTAGTAATCTCCCCGATGCATAGGTGCTCAGCTTTTGTAGCTAAGCTTTTCTTATGAAATTGTTTAATAATTAAACTCTCTTATGTATTGATTGGTAGTCATTTTACATAGGTTCGCATGCTTAGCTCGGTTTCTTCCTGGGGTCATCATAGTGCTCTCTCATCTTTTTAATTGCTTTACCACATCACTTTTTTGCCTATGTGATGTCCTTAGCACCTGTACACCTTGGAACACTGGAAAGGACTTCACACTTTCACGCGGTACTTTCCAATGCGGTTTTGCTATTTTCTAGAGAAATTAATATTTTTCACCTGATGCTCACAATCAAACAGATATAAGACGCGCTTGGTTCGGGGGATTAGTCCTTGTTTTCAATTCCTCCGCTATCCAGGGATGTTTTTACATTGGCATCTTGTTCAAGTTATTGTTTGGACATGCTCGGATTGGTTTTTCTGGATGAAAATCTTGAATCTGGTCGTTGGGTCCAATGATAGTGGCGTAGAGTGTCGCTCCCTTTTTGAAGGCGTCATTGTTGAAGAACATCATCGCCCAATTGGTGTCATAAAATTGTTGGTGTGAATATGATCATTGTTAGAGTTTGCCGATCATGAATCTAATCGCTTTGGATTTTTCTTTTTTCTCGCCTACACATAGCTTTGGTCAACCTTGCTATTTGTCAATGTATTTTGTGTGTGTGCGCGCGCGTGTGTTAAAATTGGCTGTGTGCATTCTAACTATGCAGAGACCATATGTGTGATCATTGTGTTTGTATCTTTTTTATGCTTCATTATAAGTCAATAAAATCCAACCTTTAATTATCGAGAAAAACCAACACGGTATCCCACATTTGGTACGCTCGTCCGTGCATTCCATAGTAGCGTCTTCCGATATATGGGTTCACAAAACCAAAAATGGTCGGGTAGAACCTTAGACTACCCACAGTGGGGAGTAACTTAGACTAATAACATGCATATGTTACTAGTTTATCTTATTTCTCTATAGTGTAAAATAGCAGATGTGTGGTGTCATGCAACTCTTCATTTATTAGGTTGTAGACTCATCTTGTCTTGGTATGTGTGATGTTACTCATAAAATGAGTATACCTAGCTATGTTACTGATGATTTCAATGTTTCTGAAGGCCTCCCAACCCTAGGCGCCTCCTCCTCCCCCAACCCTAGTTGTCCCTCCTCCTCACCCCCTCCCCTCCTGCCTCCCTCGCCGCCGCCTGAGGCAGCCGCCGGGCAAGCCCGGGGCACCAAGGATGGTGGCGGCGAGGCCTCGGTTGCCCTGCTCCTGTGTGGGGAGCCCTGGAACTGGAGCGGCGACTTCATTGGTAAGGCACGACCAGCTAACAGTTGTGCGAGTGGTGGATCCGGTGTCCCGGCTGCGCGGGCGGCGGGATCCGATGGTCGTTGGAGGCCGGCGGCGGCTTCTGCGGCGGTCGGTGTGCGCGACCTGGAGCCTCCCTTCCTCCCCTGTTCGGTGTGCAGGCCAGGCTGGTCGGGCTGTGCTTCCTCTCGGTCGTCGGTTCTGTACAGGAGGTGCTGCTGGTGGCGGAGATCTAGTTCGGGCGAAATCCCTGGCCGGCCATGACCGGCCGCGCCGACGGCGACGCTTGAGGGCGTCGTTTCCCTTCTTGGAGGCGTCGATATGGACTGATCTCCTCACTTCACCTTCCCCTAGGTCTCCCGGGCGAAAGCCCTAACTCTGTTGGGCGGCGGCGACGCTCACGGCACCGTTCTCTTCTTGAAGGCGCCGCTTTGGAAACCTTGGGGTTGGGTGGCGCTTGTGGGTGGTGGGCCACGGAGGTGGTGCGGCCCTTTTCCTAGCATGGATTTACGTCCGTTGCTTGGAGATGGACTTGCGTAGGTGGAGGTCGTCGGCTGGCGTCGTGGTGGCGTCAATGGCGGAGGACCTGCCAAGGCTCGCGTATGTGGAGGTCATTGTTTGGCGTTGTGGTGGTGTCAATGGCGGAGGATCTGCCAAGGTTGTCACCTCAGTCTGCTCTGAATATGGACCAGCGGAAGATGGCGGCGACGACACATGTGAGTGCGTCAGACCGATTTGAGCCCCAGACCCGGCAGATAGCTCAGTCTGGGCTTTCGGCTTTAAATGTTAGGCTTAGGTAAGAGGTATGGGTATGTGGCCCAGCTTGCGCTCCTTCATCATTTGGATAGGAGTAGCGGCAATTGCTGCCAAGATGGCGGATTCAGTCATATTGTTGTTATACTTTGTAAGGTCTTTAAGAATAATCAATAAAATGGCCGTATGCATTTGCCAGATGCAGTGGCCGGGGGCATCTTTGTTTTCGAAAAAAAAACTAGCTATGTTACTACATGGCTCTCTTTTATCATTAATTACTCGTCATGTCATCTATTTTGTCTAGATAAATATGATGTTACAATCTATGTTACTCCCACTATGAATAGTCTTATTGAAAAAATAGGAGTTCGGATGCTCAACCAAACAAATAACGTGTTTTGTAAAACCAAATTGAAAGCGGAGGTTCCCAATGCCATAGCTGAATATGTTGCCTGACTTCGAACCAAACACGTTGATAGTTTCTTTTCACATAACACAAAGCAAACTCCCGCATACACACATATACACCTCACCTCTATCAGCACATATAAGATACTGAGTTGGCAGTACATTTTAATCTTAACAAAGTTATCATGGACGTCTTTATAGTCGATGAAAACGTCTCTTTTCACTGAACAATCATTATCCTAACAGCCTATACAACCTAAAAATAAATCTAAAAAAATGTAAGCAGCAGCCAGCAGTGCTAAGTCTAAGACTTAACCCTAGCGGACTAGTTTCATCGCAACAAATCTAACCATCTGAGTTATACTCAGCTCACAATCAACACGTAATACTACCGAGAATTATACAACAGTATAAGTGCAACTGACTAAGGCCCTGTTTGGTTCATAAGTCATAGGACTTTTTCTAGTCCCAACTAAAAAGTCCCTAGTCCCTAAGAAGTCCCTCCCTGTTTGTTTCCAGGGACTAAAAAGTCTCTAGTCCCTTCCTAGATATTATTAAATGACCATGTCACCCCTAGTATATAGAAAAACAACAACCAAACAACATCATGGGGCGGCGGGACAATGGGTGCTGGGAGGGTCATTGTTGGAAAAGTCCCAAAAAGTCCAAAAAAAACTCACCTTGAGAGTCTTCTTTATTTAGTCCCAAAAACCAACTTTTAGTCCCTAGTAGTCCTGTATGTTTGGTTAAAAAGTCTCTAAAACGGACTTTTTTTAGTCCCTACATCAAAAAGTCCCTAGAAACAAACACCCCCTAATAGATCATCACGCGGCTATGAGTATCAAACCTAGTAGTAATTATTTCCAAGTTGATTGAGAAATAATCATTCCGAAAAGGTAATGTCATTTTTAGTTTTTTAGTGAAATGCGCCTTTTAAGCTTAATAATATGAAAACAAGTTTGTGCATGCATGGTCGTTACCACATTTGACTAAAAAATATTAAAAAAATACATTCAAGTAGAATCATACCGATTCAACACCCATTTGACTTTTTTTTTGAAAAGGGGTGTTACCCCAGCCTCTGCATCAGAAAGATGCATACGGCTCATATTATTAATAAGAATCCAGCAACAAAGTCTCCAAGTCTCGAAGTAAGAAATAAAACAAGACGCTCATAAGAGCCTAATCGAAAGCCACAACCGGCTGGCAAAATAAAATAGGAGCACTACATGCCTATCCTATTACATGACCGCCATCCAAACCGGTTGAAAATAACCTAAGCTACCATCTCCCATCGGGTAGACGCAGTAGCCAAACGCCCCCTGGTCTCCGTCGGAGTGAGTAGCGATCACATACGGATCAATATTGTGGCCCTGAAGATAACCTGCAAAAAGTGAATGTTCGTTGATCTGTTAAAAACCAAATCATTTCTGCAGTTCCAGACTGCCCATAATAAGGCACAAACTCCAACACGAATGTGCCTCGCTATATCTGAGTCAACCCCATCAAACCACGTTCCAAATAACATGTTGATGAGGTGGGCGGAGTAATATTAAAAGCAATATGAATCGAACGCCAAAGAATCTTAGCCAGCAGACAATCTAGAAAGAGATGTTTGATAGTTTCGTTATGGTCACAAAAACTACACCTAGCAGAACCCATCCAATTCCGTTTTGCCAGATTATCCTTTGTCAAAATGACCTGTTTATGCACGAACCACATAAACACTTTGATTCGCAAAGGTACCTTTACTTTCCAAACGTGCTTCGAGGAGGCAATGACACTAGAGTTTATGACATCCAGATACATGGATTTGACCGAGAACACGCCGTCCTTAGTCAGTTTCCAATACAATTGATCTGGCTGCTGAGACAACTGGAAATCCATCAACCGTCTTACAAGATGAAGCCAAGCCTCCCAACGATTGCCAACTAGCGTCCTCCGAAAACTAATATTGAGGGGAGTGGATTGTAAAACATTTGCAACGTAAGCTTCTCGACGTTGAACAACGTTGTACAGAGTTGGATATTGAAGTGCAAGGGGCGTCTCCCCAAGCCACGTATCCTCCCAGAACCTCGTATTAGCTCCATTTCCGACTAAGAACCTTGTCCTGTTGAAAAAGAGTGGCTTGACTCTCATCAACCCTTTCAAAAATGGTGAGTTAGTCGGTCTGACTGTCACCTGTGCCAAGGTTTTAGACTAAAGATACTTATTTCGCAAAATCTGAGCCCACGTAGCCTCCGTCTCGGACGAAAGTTTGAATAGCCACTTGCTGAGGAGACATCTGTTCTTGACATCCAGATTTTCAATGCCTAGACCCCCTTGGTCGTTCGGCCTACAAATGATGTCCCATTTTGCAAGCCTATACTTTCGTTTAAGCTCATCATTCTGCCAAAAGAATCGAGATCGATAAAAGTCTAACCTCTTCATGACCCCCACCGGGACCTCAAAAAAGGATAGGAGAAACATAGGCATACTGGTGAAGACCGAATTAATCAAAATTAATCGCCCTCCATTTGACATGAGCTTCCCTTTCCAATAGCTCAGTTTCTTTTTAAAACGATCCTCGATGAACTTCCACTCCTTGTTAGTCAGCTTACGATGATGAATGGGTATACCTAAGTACGTGAACGGTAACAAACCCAATTCACATCCGAACAATTGCTTATACGCCTCCTGGTCATCATTAGCTCTTCCAAAACAGAACAATTCTCTCTTGTGGAAGTTAATTTTGAGCCCAGACAATTGTTCAAATAAGCATAACACAAGCTTCATGTTTCTCGCTTTCGCCAAGTCATGCTCCATAAAGATGATAGTATCATCAGCATACTGTAATATAGAAATACCGCCATCAACTAGGTGCAGAACCAGGCCACCTACCTGCCCCGCATCCTTAGCCCGTCCTATTAAAATAGTTAGCATATCAACCACTATGTTGAATAGAATCAGTGACATGGGATCTCCTTGCCTTAACCCTTTGTGTGTCTGGAAATAGTGACCTATATCGTCAGTCACTTTAATCCCTAGACTCCCTTATTGTGTAAAGGACTCAATCTGGTTTCTCCAGGCCGTGTCAAATCCTTTCATACGCAAAGCTTGTTGAAGGAAAGGCCATTTAACTTTATCGTATGCTTTTTCAAAATCCACTTTAAAAACCACACCATCTAGTTTTTTTGAGTGAATCTCATGGAGCGTTTCATGCAAGACGACCACCCCTTCAAGGATATTTCTATCTGGCATGAAAGTAGTCTGGGACGGTTGCACAATTGAATGCACAATATGCGAAAGTCTATTCATCCCAACCTTGGTGAAAATTTTGAAACTGACATTAAGCAGACATATAGGCCTCCCTTAATGAAGCTGACCGTTGAAAAACTCATGAAACATTGGCATCAGGTCTCCCTTAATGAAGTGTCAGCATTTTTTGTAAAACTCCGCCGGAAACCCATCCGGTCCTGGAGCCTTATTGTTTTTCATTTGTGCAATGGCCTCAAACACCTCTTTCTCCATAAAGGGAGCAGTCAAAATCTCATTCTCGTCCGTCTCAAGTTGAGGAACATCCTCAACCCTTGACTCATCCAAAGACACAAAATTCTCTTCCGGAGGTCCAAAAAACTACTTATAATAGTTGGTAATGTAAACTTTCAGGTTTTCCTGACCAACTATCGTCCCTTCGTCTTGTTCTAATTGGAAAATTCTCTTCTTACGATGCTTTCCATTAGCAATCATATGAAAGAATTGAGTGTTATCCTCGCCTTGGACGATTTTACAAACCTTAGCTCTCAACGCCCATTTCAATTCTTCCTCGCGGAGAAGCTCTTTCAGTCGCAACTGGGCCTCCATTTTAGTCTCCAGCTCACTGGTATCTAAGATAGAGGTTTCAGCTTTTAACTCAAGGGTGTGAATAAGCAGGAGGAGTCTTTCCTTCTCCGCCTTATATATCCCATGCATATGCTTGGCCCATCCACGAAGGAACCTTCAAAGATGACGAATCTTGCACTGCCACCGCTCAATGGGTGACCTTCCACCCGAGTCTTTAGCCCACTCTCTAGCTAACAACTCGAGGAAACCCTCTCTTTCAAACCAAGCAAGTTCAAACGAGAAAATATTCTTGTTACCCGCATGATTTTGAGCCCCCGAGTCGACTAGTAGCGGTGTGTGATCCGAGATACCTCGTGTCAATGCCTGCACCGTTACCAGGGGAAACTTCTGCTCCCATTCGACACTAGCTAAAACACGGCCAAGCTTCTCAAAAGTCGGAACCGGTAACGAGTTAGCCCAAGTGAATTTCCTACCCGAGAGCTCTATCTCTCTGAGATCCAAACTTTCAATGATAGTATTGAACATAAACGACCATCTGCCGTCAAAATTGTCATTATTCTTTTCCTCCTTTCTTCGAATAATGTTGAAATCACCACCCACTAAGACGGGTAGCTGCTCGTTACCGCATACACGGACCAGATCAGCCAAGAAATCTGGCTTGAGTTCTGGTTGCGCGGCTCCATAGACCACCACCAAAGCCCAATAAAATCCATGGGCTTTAGTTCTAACCCAAAAATTTACCGCAAACTCTCCCAAAACTACACTCTGAACTTCCAAAGTTTCACACTTAACCCCAAGTAGAACCCCACCGGGTCTTCCTCGAGGAGGGAGGCAATGTCAGTCAAAATCTAGCCCCCCAGATAAAGTGCTAAGAAATTGTGGAGTGAAATTGCCTCGTCCAGTCTCTGACAAAGCAATAAAATCTAAATGATGTTCAAGAGAAGCATCCGCTAGAAACCTTCTTTTAGCCAAGTCTTTAAGACCTCTGCTATTCCAAAAAATGCCTCTCATATTTCGTCATGAAATTTTTTAGAGGTACGGATCCTAGCACTTCTACGCACAGCCGACACTAGATAAACCTTCCGTTTCCAGGTCCGTTTAGGCTTAACGCAAGCAACAGAAGGGTCACCACACTCGGGCTCTGCCGCCATCACCAAAGACTCATCATCATGGTTAGAGGTTTCGGGATAGGCATACTCCTCCTCCTCCTCCGTCTCCGGTAATGTAGGGTCAAGATTGGCACACAAACCATCAAGAGCCCTAAATCCAAGCGCATCAATCTTCGACTCATTCATAGGCTTAACATCAGCTATGTTACGAATCATTTCTAACGCACGTTCAGCTTCCAAATCAAGCATATCATTAACAGACTTAGAAATCTCTAAATCATTATTACCAAGTGATACTCCTAGTTGGTTCACATTGTGCACAATCTCATCATTGGTAAAATGCATAATAGAAGTTGATTTATTAACAAACATACCAGTGGAGATCTCGATGTCACGCAGCTTGGCCGCCCTCATAGCACACCTGAGCTGCATGTCATCAACGTTCGGCTGCTCCTGCAGTCTCCCGCTGACCCGTCTCCCCGCAGAGACATGATCCGGGATCCCGCCGAATGCGATGACCTCCTCGCGCGAAGCTATGCTAGGGGAAAGGCCTCCTGCCCGTCCCCCAACAGCGGTGACCAGCGCCGGGACCACTGGAACATCACCCAGAGACGATGAAAGCTCCCTCGGCCTATCCACGGAAGTCCCGCCGAGAACCGAGACCGGCGATACCAGCAGAGGGAAATCCGTGGAGTGTGGCGATGAAACGGCCAGACCACCCGGCCCGCCCTCCGAAGCAGCAATAGGGGAGACGGCGGCCTCCTGCACGCCCGCTCCTTCGCAAGTCGCCGATCTCAGGGGCGTGAGCGTCGATGGCGACAGGGACTCAGAGGGCCGAGCCTCCTGCCCGTCACCTCCAAACGCGACCACCGGCGCAGCCACCTCGACCGAAGCCGAGGGAAAGGTAAGAGAAGAGGGCGGGGCCTCCTGCCCTGCGGCACCTCCCACCTCGACATGCTTCATCACACGCAGACTCACCATAGGGTTCACAGAATCGACCCGGTCGCACCAAAGCCTAGGCGGAGCCGAGAACGCCCCCAACGACCCAAGCTGAAGAGTGGTTGTCGGAACTGTACCAGTGGACCCAACAGGAACAGAGTCACCAGAATCAAACGGACCTGAAGGCCCCTTGGCCTTATCATCATCACTCTTAGCATTATCATCCTGGTTCCCCGAAGCACCTCCCCCTCAGAAGTGTCCATGGGATTATCATCCTCAAACTCACTGAAAATATTAGGATCCTCATACTCAACATCCAACTGATACAGAACGCCTGCATGTGTCCAAGGCACCACATCTGGCAGAAACTCAATGTTAGCGACACTGACAAGTAGACGTGCCACCCCGTGAGCACGTGTGAACTGCATATCCACCTGCTCAGTCTTCCCAATCAAAGAACCCAGGCTCCACGTCACCAACAAGCTGTCCAGAGGAGCAGACGGAGCTCCAGAGAAACGAACCCAGATCTGAGTTAACGGCGTGCCCTGTGGCTCCTTCTTTTTCCACTCATCAAACTGCAACACATAACTAGTATCCGTGACCCTGCTCATACCGAACTTGAGGATTCTCAGCTGATCCTCCTTAGATGGGAAATCCACTTTAAAAGATTTATCTGTGAGCTTAAGTAAGGACCACTGAAAATTACCCGAAGCAAGCTCTCTCAACTGTTGAATGATCTGCGCTTCGGTCAACGGTCCATGAACCACCTTCACCACACCGGGGAAGGAGGTTTCCACCACGGGAGCCGAGGGTTCCAAACTGGGAGACTCAAAAAACATCAACTCTGAACAACACACCCCGTATATCTGAACGGAAGGTTTGGGCCCCAACATCAGAGGACACTCGGCTGCTGTATGTTTAGGTTTCCGGCACAAATCGCATAACTCCGTAGTACATTGAACCAAAAAGTGTCCCGGTTCCCCACATCGGAAACAGGTTAGCTTCTTCTTTTTAGCCGCCCACTTGGATAGCTTGTCATCCTCGGCCTTGTCTGTACCTTGCTCAGAACCAGAATCACCTATCTACATGGGCTCCGGCAAAGAGACTGCAGCCAAAGCCTGCACCATCTCCACCGCCACCTGCGGTAGATCCGATGCATCGTCAGCCACCTCCGTCGCGGTAGCGGTCTTCTATGCCTTTGGCGGGTGGTGCCACCGGTTCCCGCCCCGACCTCCGCGAAAACGTCCTCGGAAAGCTCAGTTATTAGGGCCAACCGCACCCTCGACAAAGTTGCCTGTCGGTCCTTGGAAACCCCGGTTATCATTGACGTTGTCCACCCAAGCATAGCCACGGCCCCCTCCAGTGGACGAAGAACCCCGGTGCAGACCAGCGCCATATGCATCATACCCATCATCGCCCCACTGAGCACTCGGGGGTTTACGGTCATCTCCCGCAGACGCACCCGTCCCGTGGCCGGTCGAGCCCTGGCCCGAGCCACTGCGGCCTCCCGCCATCTGCCTCGGCCATGGTCGTTGTGGCGGCGGCGGGTCGACCCTAGGTGGCAGCGTCGGCGCTGCCCTAGGCACGAGAATAGGCGCAGAAAGCAAAGGAGGCGCCCACCGAGGCGGAGCCGGCACCCTGGCCGGAGGCGGAGCCAGCGCCCTAGCCGGAGTCGGAGCCGGCGCCCTAGCCGGAGGCGGAACCAGCGCCCTAGCCGGAGGCGGAGGTGGCCCCACCCGAGGCGGAGCCGGCGCCCGCGGCGGCAGTTGGGTCGGCCGGGGCGGGGGCGCAGCCCGTGCGGGACCTGGCGCGCTCGCCGCCGCAGCCTAAGCGGTCGCTCCCGCGGCCCCGGCTTGGTTCCGCGCAGTCGGCGCCGCCCGCGGAGGAGGCGGTTTAGGCGGCATCTTGGCCGGACTCGGTCCAGGAGACAACCGGCGATCAGCAACCCCGGCGATCACCGGACAACGACGGCGCGATGAGGCGTTTGGGAACCACGGGTTTCCTCTACGGCGAACCCTAGCCACGCGATGAGGGGAAGGAGAGGAACGTGCATGCGGGGGCGACCGACTCGAGGCCTCCACATGCACGTCGTCTGCACCCTGCGCACCGCAAGCCTAACCAGCCCCCTGGACCTCGAGCCCAGTACTAGCCAAGCCCACGGCGCCCTCGATCACTTTCAGCCCTTCTGTGCCCAAAAGCAAATTCAAACGCGCGTGTCTGTCCGCCCGAATATCACGAACACCGGCCACCACCGGTGATCGTTGCGACACCGCCCGACCCCCCTTCTTTTTCCGCCTAGTAACTTTCGTCCAGCACTCGGGACGGAAAAAGTCGGACAAGGTGATATCCGTCGGCCCAACCTTCGGCAACGGGCCACACCACGGTTTCACTTTCGACTTGTGCGGAAGAACTGGAGGGCCTAGCAAAATCGATCTCTTGCTACTCACCGTAGGTTTAGGCACGGGGATATATGTATCCAAGCCAAGCGAAGATGACGGTCGTGTCGACGTGCCCGGCAGATCAACCTCGTCTTCATCCTCATTAGCAAGAATCCAGAAACATCCCCCAAACCTTTGCGTCGGCTTTGATCCGTCGACATCCTCCGTGAGATCAACAATGACATCTTGTTCTTCACCCTCCGAGGGCATCTGCACAACTCAAGAACCTCGATATTGAAAATATCAATCAATAAGCACTTACCGTTATGAAGCTCTTCGTCCGCGGGAAGATGTCGTCCGGCCAAAATATCTCCTTCTTCATCTCGGATCGTCATCCAGCGAGACGGGTGCGAATAGATCAGGCCATTGATCCATCGCCCCACCTCACGAACATCTTGAAAACGGACTTTCCATTTCGTAGGATTTTTGAATCCCCGATCCCGATCCTCCGTCGAGGAATCTCGACGAGAAACCGGAGAAGGGGACAGATCAAGAGGCGGCATGGGATCCACCACGAGCGCAGGCCAGATCTCATCCGGAGGGCGAGGTGGCTCCGGTGACAGCCGCGAAAGCGGCGGAGGCGGAGGCGGTTCACCCCGGGACGAGGCAGCCGGGCAGATCGGCGGCGGAGTAAACCCCCCTCCGTCGTCCACCAAGCCCACCCCATCACCCGGCGAAGGCGGCGGCGGAGGCTCCGACAGGATCGGCGCCAGCGGTGACTCTCTCCCGTCGCCACGCCCGTCGCCACTCATGTCTCCACTACTTAATGATCTAAATGCTCTTATATTTCTTTACAGAGGGAGTAAATACTAGCATCATTCATGCTTTTTCCACCACAACATGGAAGGAATTGCTAGCATCCCGCTGATCTTGACCAGTCCACCACAACATCCATTTACAGGCTGTTCCCCCCAAACGGCTCCGGGCCGCAGAGAATCCGGGTCACCAACCTCCACCTTCCTTCCCACTTCCAATGCAGAAATGCAGACGTTTGCTGGGCACGTGTTCCCTCTCCTCGACACGCCTCCCCCTCCTCCTCGCACTCCCCTCATCTGACCAAAGCTCCTCCGAATCATTTCCCCTCTCTGGCTCTCTGTCTATCTGCTACCGCTTCTTCGTGATCTCTAGCCCTGTCAACGAATTGTCCCTCCACCCCGCGATCGCACGCAAGCTCGCCCCTTTGATCCCCGCATAGTTCTTGCGCACACACAGAAGGGTTTACATAATCAGGAGGGAGATGGATGTGCAATACCACGAGGTGAGCAAAAGCTCGTCCATACATACGCTCATGCATGTCGATATGCTTCATCTTTGGACTGCATACGCATGCGCGATTGAAATCTGATCATAATACTTATGATGGGGCTCTGTAGTACCCAAAAAGCATCATTCTGATGGATGGTTTGGTGATTGGTCTTGCAGGAGTACGTGAGGAATCCAAGGGGGGTGCAGCTCTTCACATGCGGCTGGCTGCCCGCTTCTTCCTCGCCCAAGGCGCTCGTCTTCCTTTGCCATGGTACGACTCGTACCAATCAAAGGCCATTACTGCCTGATCTCCAGTCCTTGCTTAATTTGTGAATCGACCACTGCTGCCTAAGCTTTGCACATTTCTAACTTGGACAGTAGCTACGAGTAATTCCGGTGGCTTCATCGATCATTACTACATTGAGTCTCTCCTTTTTTTTCTCTCTTCTTGTATGTATGCGTGTTCATTTGCTTCAGGGTATGGCATGGAATGCAGCGTCTTCATGAGAGGTACTAATGCTGCTTAATCTTCATGCTTCTTGGTACCTATCTCCGTTTATTTTATTTTATTTTGTTTTTGGAGATAGTTTCAGAGAAAATTCAGAAATATGATGAGGGGTATGGAAGCCGTTCCACTACGTAGGACAAGATAATGTTTCACGAATTATTTTCGGTGTGCGGTCGTATCATATGGGCCTATTTAATATTTATTGAATTCATATATATTTGTTCTTGCATCATCCATGACTTCACATGCATGCACTGCGGATCTAGGCTTCATATATGTTAGTGCCATTGATCCTTCTAGATGCATGCGTCAGCCTCAGCCTGGTTGTTAATAGTCTAGGACAGAGCATGGGAATAGCATGGGAGGCTACCAGCCTTCTTATTTCCTTTCTGGTGAATGCCAGGAGCATTCTCTGGCCTAATTTTGTTTCAAGTTCTTTCGACGCATCAAGCGTTGCTGATCGTTAAACGATTTTAAATCTTTCTCTCTCTGTCAGTGGATCGAAAAGCAAGCTTTGCGTTTTCTCGAAAAACATCACCTCGCATTGCAGTCTAGGGAAAGATGGTAGAAGAGAATTTTATGTAAGCAAATTAGCGGCCAGAGACCATTAATTGCCGTGTACTTTAAGGAATAGGTTGCAGATGCTGATAGGGAACTACAACTACTGGCTGGTGATAGATACCGTGACTTCATGAATTGGACAGCTTTGAGCAGCAGATGCTGCTATATATGCTGACAATTGTCTTATTCGATCCAGTATATCCGTAATTTTAGAACTAAATTGTTCGGGGGTGCATGCATGAAAATCGTCTTGAAAACCTTGGTACTGCAGAAAAGGAGTTGACATATGGCAGACAAAGAACTGCTACCCTACTGTCTCTTTGCTAATATTGGTCCTCTGCTCTTGGAAGAAGTATTTTGCTCATTGTAGGGTAGTCTCGAATTCAGATCAATTACTTACCACCCACAAAGAACACGCATCACCATCTATTCTCTCATTTGATCTTTTCACACAGAGATAGTTAAACATAATCTAGGTGGCAGTTAATAACACTCCTCTCACATGTATTGGTGGTGGGACCCTTTTGTTTGGCTGCGAGTGAAAGCTGCTTTTGATAAAGAGAGAAGATGATGATGGCAACACCCTTCTCAAGTTCCACCACGCCATATATTCGTTTGATAATTCCAGCATTAAAGGTGATTGCAACCTTATATTCGTGAGTGATATTGGTGAGCTGCAGTCAAAATTGTTGGTTGCCGTAGAAGGTTAACTAACCTACCCACTTTTGGTAGCGTTTCGCCCGGAGTCCGGAGAGATTGAATCGATTCAAACAGGCGACGGCTCAGTTGTTGGGTCTACTGTTGTGCGGCCTATCCACCAGGATTTGATTTCAATGGACTAATAGATCAACGCATTACTTTGCTTCCGTATACTCGCTAGAAAAGTTTACGAATTTCGATGCAGATTAAATATCGAGATTAGAAGGTGCCCCGTTCAATAACAGTAGTATACTAGTCTTTTGTATTCCAATCAATCTATTCAATACGTTTGATCCGCAGACTAATATGGCGCTTTAAGATTTCTGTAAATTTTTAGGGGGATGTGCTGAAGCAAAACTCTTTATTTATTTATTTATGTTTCATGAGGACATTTGCTGCGTTAGCGAAAGAGTGTGCGCACTTCTTTGCCCATAAGACCAAAATACGAACTCTCCTGAAATTTTTGCAAACAAAGCAACGGTGTGCAGTTGTGCGCCCTGCCCACCCAGGTTTGATGCCAAAGATTGACCCAGTTGTGCGCAATGGGTTTGTCTCTATTTGTCGCCTCTTCCCATTCGTGTAGTGACTGAGTTTTTTCTTCCCTATTTAATTTTCCTTTTGGGTAAAAAGGGAAGATGATGGCAACACACTTCTCAAGTTCCATCACGTGATATATTTGTTTGAAAATTCCAACATAAAAGGCGATGTAACCTTATATTCGAAATGATAGTGGCGAGCCGCGTATAGGCTGTTTGATGCCTGACTCGGAAGGTTAACTGACCCTCTATGATAGCATTTGGCATACAGAGTTTAACTTAAACTAGAAGCGGTCACGTGCCTTGCCACGCTGCTTTTTGCTGTGGGCTCCACTTTGTCAGTGAGCATAATGAAGGAAGGCAGTGCAGAGCAGCAGAAGGCACTGCACAGTGCAACCCCTCCCTCGCCGAGCAACCCGCACGCCCCCTCTCGGCCACACCCACAACCCGGAAGAAAGCGGCTTACAAAGGCCAAACATCATCTGACAACCGGGTCCCACATGGTACCGCAGCCCGGATTCAGATAGAGCCCCCTAGAGCTCCATTTCCATGGTGCTTAGTGATCCCTCCGTTCTACTTCCCCCGTCCTAAAATTCTTGTCTTAGATTTGTCTACATACGGATGTATCTATTCACATTTAGATAAATCTAAGACAGGAATTTTGAGACGGAGAGAGTATAATATTAAAGCATTTTTGACACTACACTTATCTGTAAAGACAATACCTGAAATCAATAATAGAGTGGTAATCGTTAATCAATAGGAGATGTTCATTTAGTGTTGTTGTCATGGACATGGTATGTTCCCTTAATTCTGAAATCCTTCTTCTGCATAACCCGTCTCTACTCAGGGTACATGGATATCTAAAAATAGTTTGACTTGCCAAACGAACAGGCAGTAGGAAGGCCTTCGTATTAGGATATGCACAAGAGTCCGTGCTGACCCATCTTTCACGCACCTTATTACTAAAAAAATGATGTTTGATGCAACAAGTGTGTTGGACACAGTTTGCATACATCACAAACACTTGGTCAGAAGTTTGGGTTTTGAAACCTATTACGCTACCATGGTTCCCGGTAGAAGTTGCTATCATGCCCTGAAGGAGGAAATGACAGTTTTGACTAGCAGCTAGTACAATCCAAGAAACCATTACTTGCGACTCCCATCCCTTGAATAAACCAGCCTTTTGTTTATGATTCCAGACGTGGTCCCATCTTTCTTCCATTTCAATCTGTTAATTTCATAGATTTAAGACTCCAAACTGGTCTATGCATATCGCTGTCGTTGCGTCGGTTCCGACTGAAACACAAGAGATTGATCCTGTACATATGTTATTGCAGACGTTGTTGTCTTGCAAGTTGTAACTGATGGTAATTGGCATGAATGAATCAGAAAGCTGTAACTGATTGATATTGTTTCCTGACAGCGTGCGGGTTCAAGCTGGCCGCGGCGGCGTACGGCGTGTTCGGCATCGACTACGAGGGCCATGGCAAGTCCATGGGCGCCAGATGCTACATTCAGAAGTTCGACCACCTCGTCGCCGACTGTGACCGCTTCTTCAAGTCCATCTGCGGTAGAAATCACCTTTCAATTCCACCTGGATTCCATATGAACATGTTTGGGGTTTGGTTGATCAAACGGACGACTGAACCAGATGCTGCATTCTGCTTGCAGACATGGAGGAGTACCGGAGCAAGAGGCGGTTCCTGTACGGCGAGTCCATGGGCGGCGCCGTGGCTCTGCTGCTGCACAGGAAGGACACGGCCTTCTGGGACGGCGCCGTCCTCGTGGCGCCCATGTGCAAGGTGCTGCACATCAGCCTACCGCAATGGACTTGAACTGCAATGCCTGCCTCTGCCTGCTAGCTCAAATGCAGGTTGTTGCTTTTGGTGGTGCAGATATCGGAGAAGGTGAAGCCGCATCCGGTGGTGGTGACCCTCCTGACGCAGGTGGAGGAGCTCATCCCGACCTGGAAGATCGTCCCAACCAAGGACGTCATCGACTCCGCCTTCAAGGACCCCGTCAAGCGCGAAAAGATCAGGAGGAACAAGCTCATCTACCAGGACAAGCCGCGGCTCAAGACGGCGCTGGAGCTGCTGAGGACCAGCATGGACGTCGAGGACAGCCTGTCCGAGGTCAGGATGCCCTTCTTCATCCTGCACGGCGAGGCGGACACCGTGACCGACCCGGAGGTCAGCCGCGCGCTGTACGACCGGGCCGCCAGCGCCGACAAGACCATCAAGCTCTACCCGGGGATGTGGCACGGCCTCACCGCCGGCGAGCCCGACGACAATGTGGAGCTGGTCTTTGCCGACATCGTCGCTTGGCTCGACAAGCGCAGCCATCACCGCAAGCCTGAACGCGGCGGCCGGGTAACAAGCGCCCCGTCGGAACCTGCAAGGTACCAACGGCGGCCTGTTTCCGGCAGCACCGGCATGGACAGCCCGGTGTCGATGCCTCGGCGGCGAGGCGGCTTCCTCTGCGGGCAATGTAGAATGTAAACATGGAACTGTTTGCAAGGAAAAAGAAGCAGCAGATGATGAAAGCATGTAAATAGTGCGCTGCACGAATGCTCAGTAAACTGAATAAAGTTTTGCTCCACTCTAAAGTTCTCTTGTGTTCTAGAGAGAGATTGGCTTCCTGAAGCAGCTGGGAGGATGCACATTTCTGAAACAACATGTAATTTATACCATATAATACTATCATCTCAATCAACAAAGAATTAGAAGATCCAGATTTTTATATATCCAACAATCCAACTGGGATGTGTGTCCGTATAGCTGAGACGGGCGGAAAAGGCGACGACAAAAATGAATAACATTACATCAACAACCAAGGTATTTAGCAGTAAAACTCTCAACGACTACGTGCCCATAGCTCTGTCAGTGGGGTGATTAACCAAGAAGCAAGCTAGAAGCAGGCCACCAAAATTTCAAAGTATAGTACTCCGGTCTACTCTTTACTGGCCTTCGGTGGCGGTGGCGGCGCTATCTTGGTCCCCGAAGATCCGCTTGCGGAAGTCGGTGACCATGAGGGGAAGACCGTCACGGAGGGCGATCTTCGGCTCCCACCCGAGCTGCTCCTTGGCCTTGGTGATATCTGGCTTGCGCTTGTGCGGGTCGTCCTGGGTGTTCTCACGGAACTCGATCCGTGCATTCGGGTCGATGGTGTCCTGGACAACCTTGGCCAGCTCTAGCATGGTGAACTCACCAGGGTTACCCAAGTTGAATGGCCCTATGTGGTCACCTTCCATCAGCCTCATCAACCCCTCAACCTGGAAGAGGGCTATTTTAGAAAGCGCATTCCAGATAGCATTGCTACAATTTATATATTCATTTGTTCATGGTTAGAGATGACCTACCAAATCAGAAACGTATTGGAAACTTCTGGTCTGCTTGCCATCGCCGTAAACCGTCAAAGGCTCCTTCCTTAGCGCCTGCCATTATATTAACATAGAGCATTTGGGTGTTAGTTCAGGAATGAAAAATAAACTTGCGGTTTTTAAACTAGCAGAGCAACAGCACTGTATGTTTACCTGAGCAACAAAGTTGCTGACAACACGGCCATCGTCAATGCACATGCGCGGGCCATAGGTGTTAAAGATCCGAGCAATCCTAACCTGAATAGTGAATGCAACAAAATACACCAATCACTACACATACAGACCTATTTTTATATGGATGGAATGGAAAATTCAGTGCTTGCAACAATATAGTATAACACATGACAAAATACCTCAAGGTTGGCACCGCGGTGGTAGTCCATGGTCAAGGTTTCAGCTGTACGCTTGCCCTCATCGTAGCAACTCCTGACACCTGTTGCCCAGAGAAACATACATACATACACATCAGTGGAGAATGAGAGTAATACGTTCTATATGTAACGAATTTAAACAGTACATGACAAATGCATTCATACAAAATGGAGCAGCGACTATCTGTAGCTATCTAGCCCAACAAACTTCCCTCCTTTTATGCGTGTTCTCTTAATTGTTTTAAGTGTCTTGGTTGGTGAATGTTTGGTCAAGAGCAAGCATAGTTTTGCCCCACCTTCTTCCTTCACTAAGAAGGGATCAAGATCCACCATGTGGCACATTTCACCTACCAGAATTGTCCCTTTCTGGCAGAAAGAATCAAACCACGCAGGAGGCTACCCCCATCTAGATTCCACGGGCGGCATCTCCGGCTAGTAAGATTCCAACACCCCATTCCCCAAATTGAGTAAACGAGGATTTCTGGTTATAACAGTAACCTTCAGCTCAAGAACATTTCTATTTTCAAAACCTCATCACTGCTCTCCTTGTGCTTCCTTCTTCTGTAATACTACTACTAGTAGATATAACCCAACTGGCAATATGTTTTTTTTTCTATTCTCAATCCACCCCCTCAATCAAAATCACTCGAAACTACTTCCAAAACTACTCTTGAGTAAAACTAGGACAACCCCAAATCCATGTTCAGCATACCTACCCCCAATATCATACGGAAGTGTGAAATGTAATGAACGTGAGTCCAGAAGACCAGAAACATCATTAGTTTGGTACCAACAGTCCCTACCACGCAAAGACTGGGCAGCTTCTACTATGCATGATCCAACTTGGATCTACTTTTTTTTGCTAACCTCGTGTAACAATAAGCAAAATCATCATGATAGATCTGGTACACTAATGAGACACCTAACACCATCACACTTAAGAATGAGCTGGAGGAGTATTATTGAGGAGAGTTCTTACCGATGGGGTTGACATTGCCCCAGTAGGTCTCCACCTGAGGGTGCTGGAGGGGATCACCATAGACCTCACTGGTGCTGGTGAGGAGGAACCTGGCGCCGATCCTCTTGGCCAGTCCAAGCATGTTGAGTGTACCAACCACATTGGTCTTGTGCCATCTCGAAGGTTAAGGATCACACGGACCATTTCCAAAGGAACACGCAATATTGCACATCATAATAACTTGGTTGTTGGACTAAAACCTCCAAAAGGTTGTTGCAAAAGTACGCAACAGGAAGGTCATGTGAACTGATCAGTAAGCAAAGTTGCTTAGCGGAAAAAGGGACAGCTCCCACTTGGATCTCACGTTTAAGCTGTACTCTCTTTATGTCAGAGTTAAGCTAGCTCTACAGCTCAACCAGATACAAGCACAATGCAAGTTTGCTTTCGCTTTTGCCTTTTTCTCTCCTCCAATTACTGGATCATAAAGTAAAGTAAACTGGTCTAGGGATGCCACATCTAGAAAATCTGATGATAGAATCAACTTTTACTATGGCTGTGTGCATCATGTGATGCAGAGGCCTCGCTTGTTCTCCTATCAAGATTGGCAGATCCTACTAACCCAAGTGTTTGATTGAACTAAACACTAGTCGACGCATTCGCATGCTGCAAAACAGAGTAATTTTCATGGTGGAGGAAACGGTAACTCGGATCAAGCTCTGGTCTTCCTCAACACCACGATGCGCGGAAAGCTCCAAAATTCACCGCGAAACGTGGCGCAAATCCCGAGCTCCACGCACCCAAAAATCCCCCTTGCAATCGCAGATTCCCAATCCAGAAATGCGCACGGGATTTACCCAGATGTGCAGCAAGCGGCAGAGCTGCGCAAAAGAACAGGACCCTTGTACCGCAAATATCTCCCAACCAGTAAAATGCAGGGAAATAAAAATCAGCGATCACGAGAAGCCAGGAAAAGTCAAAGCATCGAGATCCAAGCAGTTGAGCTTTGAATTAGAAGAAAAAAGGATATGATAGTCTTGACGGGGTTGTACTTGTAGTGGACGGGGGATGCGGGGCAGGCAAGATGGTAGATCTGGTCGACCTCGAGGAGGATGGGCTCGACGACGTCGTGGCGGATCATCTCGAAGTTGGGGTTGCCGAAGTGGTGCATCACGTTCTCCTTGCGGCCCGTGAAGAGGTTGTCCACCACGATCACGCTGTCGCCGCGCGCCACCAGGCGGTCCACCAGGTGGCTGCCCACGAAGCCGGCGCCGCCGGTGACGAGGACGCGCAGGCCCTTCCGCTTGAGCCCCAGGGGCACCTTTCCGGCCACGAACTGGCGGCCAGGGTTGTGCGCGGCGGGGTCGACGGAGAAGCGGGTGAGCGCGCCGGAGACGCGTCCGGAGGAGGAGTAGGGGGCGGCGGTGCCGGAGCCGGAGCCGGAGGGGGCGGCGAGGCAGAAGATGGCGGCGGCGACGAGCATGCCGACGAGGGCGAAGAGCGGGCGGTGCTCGGCCGCGGCGTAGCGGGCGGCGCGGGGCAGCCACGCGAGCGGCTTGGAGCTGGCGGGCTTCGGGGAGGAGTACTCGCCGGCGGCGCCGGCGGCGCCCGCGGACGGGGACGCGGCCCCGCCGCGGTACGTGAGCTCGGACGCCATCTCCGGTGGCGTGGCCGGAGAAGTGTAGGGGCCCCCCGTGTAAGAGGAAGCGCGAGCAGGGACCTCGCCGCAGGTTTGTGTCGGTAAGGGCGCGGGGTGAGGTGCGTGTCAGAGGTGGGAGAGCGAGGTATTTATGCTGCGGGCGGGGTGGGAGGCGCCGCGTGGGACCCGACCCGTTGGAGGCGATCGATCGAGATCGACGGTGCGGTGCGGTGCGGTGCTGCGTGGGTTTGACTACGGGGAGGCCGGCGAGATTAGGTGGTGGTGCGGCGGCCGGGTGTGAGCGTGTCACCTCATCGCCAGGGTCTCCGTCGGCGGCTAGCTGGCCTGGCCTGCCGACCGGTTCTACGATTTTTTTCTGAGAGGTGCCGATCGGTTCTACGAAAATAACCCTTTTTTCTTTGAGAAAACCACTATAGAACTTCACCGGTTTATCCGTTTCTTTAGATATACATAGGTTTTTTTAGATACTCAGAGATTACCACCATACCATTACCATGATCTCATAGAGGGTCCGTTTTTAATGTCATATAATTTACTGCCATGTTTGAGGCGTACCAGGTCCAAGTTTATAGAACAAAAATGGATCATTTATCATCTCTAATTACAATATGATAAATATGCATAGGATTTGAAATGTCTTAAATTGTTGTCATATTCTGGGCGTATCAAACCTAAGTTTAGACGAAAATGAATCATTTATCGTGTTTAATTATATGATAAATATACATGTATTATTTGAGTTTGTGATGTCTTAATTTATGCTGCCATGTTTGGCGTGTATCGGGCCTAAGTTTAAACCAAATTGATTCATTTATCATTTTTAGTAAGAGATTGATTGGGTTTTATTAAGCATTGCATTTATAGTAGGGGTTAACTAAGAGGAAAAAAAACTTTAACCACATGAATGAGCTCAATCGCGTTGTCCTTTTTTTGCAGATCATCATGGTTAACCTCGTGGCGAATCTCGAGATGGGCAACCTTGGTTTGAAAAACGTCTAGAGCATTTCATCTGTTTCTAAAATTTTGTGATTGTATTTTATAAGTACCTATTTTACGACATACAATGGCTTCACATAGGGTTTGTATGATTTTACTAGTACATATTTCCACGTCCACACAATTGTTCCGGAGATGGTTTTAATGTATTAACTTACTGTCATATTTGGCGAGTACCTGATCTAAGTTGAGATCAAAATGATCCATTTATCACCTTTAATTATTGATGGTGGAGATCTCTCAGTTGTTAAGGCAACAAGGGTCGCTCAGGTCTCTGTACTCGTACACTGGATGCTCCCGAGATGTTTACAAGATTTGCATGCCTATAAATCCAACGTCCCTAAGCTGGAAGAACACCAACACTACTAGGTTGTTCTTTTTGGAGGGGCCGGTCACCGAACTCCAGGACTACATTTCTTGGGGTGGATCGTTCTTGAAAACTAAATGATCTGCGGGAATTCAAGTCAAGAAAATCAGCAGGACAGTATACAAAATTGTGAGACAATTGTACTAATGCCCCTCACCAACTAGTTTACTCTTTGGTTGTTGCCTGCCTATCTTTTGCTAGTCTGGTTACCATACCATAGCATAGATACATGTATGTCTTATCCTTTTCCTCACCTCTCAATGTTGTAAGACCAGTCAGCAACAGGAGAATTTTTTTTCAAAAACTCAATGACAATTAGCTATGTCTTCAACAAACATTCAATAAGGATGATGACACATGAAATAAGTAAGATTTCATTGATGATAAAGAGGACGTAAAATGCAACTATGATCGAAAACATGAACCTAATATGATTGAATTAATGATGTCTACAAGTGCAACTTGGCTTAAAAGCGAATTAGTACCATGTTGGTTTGTGTATGCCTATGTCCAAAAGCTTGGAGGGGACAATCTTAGGACTCAAGCATGAAGACCGAAAGAGCTTCACTTGGCATAAATTCCATAAAGCTCTGCTTTGAAGGCTCCATACTGTACTAACTTCCCATGCATAAAACATCCTGAAATGAGAAAGAAGGGCATAATAGGTATGGTTACAGAAATCATGCTACCAAAATATATATTTTGTTTTGTAACATGATCAGTAATAGTCTTTAAATCAGATTCAAAAGTAAAAAAAAAATCCATATGTAGAAACGCTATGACAGAAATGTGATTATCCTTCATACATCATAAGTTTCATCTCGCTTGCAACTTGTTCGGATTTTCATTGAATAACTTGTCGACATGACACAACAAATATATGTAGAATCAGCATACTAATGCAGCCCCAAGATGTTGGTGTTGCTGTTCAAATCAAAACAAATCATAATAAGAAAGGTAAAAGAATAACCGGTGTTGAAAAATCTAAAATCAATCTAAATGAAATGCAGCCGCATGAACCAGCCAACCAAATCTATATCCAATCGAGGAGAAAACTTTAGTGTGGCAGATGCTTGCATATGATGTAGACGAGTATAAATCTTATGAAGGGAGGGTGTCCCCAAAGTTCATAAATTGAAAGTGGAAGCCGAGTAATGATACGTCCATTTTGCATCATGTTTTTCTACTGTTGTTTATAATGTTTTAAAGCTATATTCCACTTATGGTGCAATTCTAATGTATTTTCTCTCTTAAAATGCAAGATACACCGAAAGAGGAAGATTGCTAGTAGCTGGAATTCTAAGCCTAAAAAAAGCTACAACATATATAGCTATCCTCCGGAGCTCCAATGACCTAAAAATATGAAGAATTATTTTGTAATATATAAAAAGTATTGAAAGAAAGAAGTACCTGAGAGGAGCCTCAATGGGGCCACAAGGCAGGGGGCGCGCCCTGGTGTCTTGTGGGCCCGACATAGGTCCACTGATGCCCATCTACTTCTATATGAAGCCATTTGCCCTAGAAAAAAATAAGAGAAGACTTTTGGGACGAAGTGCTGCCGTCTCGAGGTGAAACCTGGGCAGGAGGACTTTTGCTCTCCGACGGAGCAATTCCGCCGGGGAAACTTCCCTCTGGAATGGGGAAATCAATTGTCATCACCAATGCTCCTATTATCATGGCAGGACTCATATCTATCAACATCTTTAGCGGCACCATGTCATCTCCAAACCCTAGTTCATCTCTTGTGTTCAATATTTGTATTAAGCCCCATATTGGTACCTGGGTATGGGGTGCTAGTTGTGTTGATTACATCTTGTAGTTGATGCTAGTTAGTTAACTTGGTGGAAGATTATATGTTCAGATTGTCAACTAAATATTTATCTCCTCTGGTCATCAACATAAACATGCTTTGTGAGTAGTTCCTTTCGTTCTTGAGGACATGATAGAAATCTTGTTATAAGTAATCATGTGAAGTTGGTATTCGTTCAATGTTTTGATGATGTGTTATGTTGTTCCTCCTCTATTGGTGTCGTGTGAACGTAGGCTACACAACACCTCACCATGTTTGGGCCTAGGGGAAGGCATTATGGGATTAGTGAGTAGATGATGGGTTATGTCGTGGAATTGTCACAGCAGATGTCCTAGTGAAAGGACTTAGTCGTGGAGCCATCGCAACTAGGAAGCTTAAAGGGGTTAATCGGGACAAATGACACGAGGTTTATACTGGTTCGGCCCCTTACGGTGAAGGTAAAAGCCTATGATCTAGTTTTGAGTGGGATTGCTATGTCTCGATAACCATGGAGTGAATCGCTTGACCTAGCTCTCGAGTTGATGTTACTTGTCCTGAACCGCCGATGGGTCGTCCCTTTATATACAGAGGTCGACGCCCTGCGGCTCATAGAGTCCCGGCCGGCTCATAAACAGTGTCCGGCTCGGTCTCTTAACTATTCTTGCCTTACAATACAAGTCACGCATACATGGCGGTTTATCACTACGGGCCTTAAGTCTCCTCTGGGCCTTGGGCCCTTAATTAAACCGTCATCTATATTCTGGGTCTTGGGCTTCATGAATATTTGCAAGTATAACCCGGCCCCTCCTGGGCGGGTCATACCAATAGTTATATCCCCAACATTAGGCCCCAGATTCATTTGAACTGGTTCATGTCAATCTTCGGCACTTAAGGAAAAATCTTTTGCCCTTATGAAATTTTTGTAACCCGCCATGACGTCATCCTCTGGATTTGTGGTAACCCGCCATGAAGTCACATGTCATAAAAGCACGTTTTATTCAATGTATCCCAACAGATCTTTGTCTTGATGACCATCTCGAAAATCGGGGCATCCTTGTAGTTGGATAACTTATATTTTTGGCCTCCTCGTTTTTCGCGCTCTTTTGGTGGTATTTCCTTATAAATAGACCCGACTAGGTCTTCCTCATTCTTCCCGTTCGCGTCTTCTTCCTCTCGCCCCCATCTGCCACTGGAGCTTCGCCACCGCCTCCACAGCACATCTCATCTCCGTCGACCTAGGCCGCTGCATCGACCTGAACTTGACCAGAAAACAGCGGCGCCCCTCCGCAACAGATCCATCACAGTAAGTTTTCCTCGTGATGCTCTATAGATCCATGCTAGGGTTGGTGAGTTCATCTATACAGTTCCCTGTTCATCCTAGTTCTTCGCATTTGCTTCTGTCATGGTTTCTTTGATCCAACAGTAGCGTAGATCTCGTGTGGTAGTTGCTCCGCATCCATTTTAGATACTAGTAGATCTTCTTTCCTTGTAAAAAAATCCCCACTGGAATGCATGAACTCCTCTGCGCCATGTTTTAGGTCTAGAAAATTTTCTTTTCTGAATATCTGTTTGATCCAAAATAATGGCTGCAAATTGTGAAACCTGTTTGTACAACACTTAGGCAAAAATCTGCATTTGTCAGATTCATCTAGCCATGGCGACTCTGAAAGCCAGCTTTAAGGAAACAATGCTTAATTGATAACTTTGATCACTCGCATCGGTTTAAATAATCCTGGCGGCTTATAGAACCTATGGTGGCTTAAATAACCTTGACATGATTACCCTTATACCATTAGGCCCCTTCGTAAGCCGCCATCTTGAATATGCACTGTAATATTTTTCCTGCCCGGCTTAAATTTGAATCGGTACTTTTTACTATGTCTTAGGCTTTCAATCATAATGGCACCAAAGGCACCTACTTCCTGCAACTGGGTTAAATCCATTGTCACAGACAGTACTCTGGATGATTTTGTGAAGACCGGCTATCTGCCGAAGAAAGAAGTCATGACTTATCGTGCTCCTAACCCGGAGGAGGAATTCCCTCAGCCCAAAGAAGGAGAAGTTGTTGTTTTCACGGATCATATGAACCGGGGTTTTACTCCACCCGGCTCAAAATTCTTCAGAGACGTGCTGCATTTCTTTGATCTTGACCCACAAGACATCGGACCCAATTCCGTGTCTAATATCTGCAACTTCCAAGTATTCAGTGAAGTATACCTTGGAGAAGAACCCAATCTGCTGCTCTTCAGAGAGCTGTTTTATTTGAACCGCCAGAATGAGTGCGCTAGCGGTCAGAGCTTAGAGCTTGGCGGTGTCTCAATCCAGCATCGTAGGGACGTGATCTTTCCTTACGCCAACCCGCTGAGCCACCCCAAAGATTGGAATATGACGTGGTTTTACTGCCAAGACACCTCTCCGGCTGGTGAAAACCCTCTGCCCGGCTTTCGTGCTCTTCGTCTTGGACCCAACCATCATTTGCCTGACAAGATGATAGCTGTCGAACGCAAATCACTCGCCCCCACTTTGGCCAAGATCAAAGCTCTTCTGGGAAACGGGTTAACAGGCATCAACCTGGTCCAGGTTTGGCTCGCCTGTCGGGTCATTCCGTTGAGCCGCCGCCCCGGCTTGATGTGCGATTATACGGGCGCAAAGGATGACCCTCTGCGACACAGCCCTGATGACTTGCCTGAAGATGTCATCGATGATATGACCAAGTCTCTTTTGAACGAGTGCCTGGCAGACTGTGGCAAGGTGGGCTTAGCCCCCTTCTGTAAAGCTAACCCGGCTCCAAAGGTAAGCCGCCCATATGAAATAATTACCTTGATTTTTCGATGTTTCACCCATACTCATACATATGTTAATCTTTGCAGGCGGGTGATAAATTCTGGAAGGTCAAATATGACCATGAGGCTGCCAAGAAAGCCAGGAAAGAGAAGAAAGCCGCTAGAAAAGAGGCTGCCAAGAAGAAGGGCAAAAAGGCCACTGCCTCTGGCCTGCTTCAGCTAGCAGACTCTTCTGAGTCGGAGGTAGCCCTTGATTCCCTTGGCTCATTTTTTAACCATCTTATTGACACTGATTATCAGCAGGAGGACACAGGAGCAAGCCGTAACAAGGCTGATGAGGTAACTATCCTTTCCTCCAACTCCAAGCCTTTGCCAAGTCGGAAAATCCGCAGAGTGACCCGGAAAGTAATGTTTTCTCATCCTTTAGCTCATCAGGATCCTCAATTTCTTTTGAAGCGGCAAATTCATGACAGCCGGAGGCAGACCCGGACCAGCAAGGATGCAGAGCTCTCCTCTGGCTTACCAAACACCCCAAAGAAGCGCCGTAATGAGGTCACCTCTGATTTAAATTCTCTTTATCCTTTGGCGGGCCTTACTTGCCAACCTCTCAATTCTTCTAACTCGGATTATCAGGAAACTTCTCCTTACTCTGGCGACTCAGTCCAGTTCAACCTGCTGGCTTTCAAGACTGCACTAGGGTATAATAATTTGCTTATCTTGTATTTACTTTAATCCCTTGTATCTGTACTAACCTTTTATTTTGACGCGGTGGACAAGCCAAACCCAGCAAACGGGTTAGGAAGAACAAGCCAGCTGAAGACACGGTCGTGACTGAGCCGGCTCTTGAAACAGCTGTACCAGACCTGTCAACTCATGAGCCGCCACTTGAGCCAGTTCAAGATATACCAACTGCCACTGCTGACTTGCCTGCTGAGCGAGCCGCTGATGAGTCAGAAAATCCAGAAATCCCTAGCCCGGTCAGGACAGATGACCAACAAAACACTAACATTGAGATCACCAGAACTGGCTTTGTTGAGCCAGGAAGGACAACTGTGCTGGCCAAGTGTCCCGCCAAGGAGGAACTTCTGGAACACCGCCGTGTCAAGCTGGATGTTGCAAACTATGCTCACATGAGTATTGGAGACATCTTTTTTGGCTACATGAGCCAAGTGCACAGCAGCCGGAACCTCAAGATTGATATGGTGAAGCAGATGCACCAAAAATTCGAGGTATAACCCTTTCTCTCTTATTCATTAATATTTACTATGCTAGCCCCAAGTCTACTGCTTATGATGCTTATGTTGTAGACTTAGAAACAAACTTAATGATATTAGTAACATAGATGAATAAAACATATAAGAAGTCTGGCTTACTCTATAATCCCCAAGGGGCGGCTTAACCAACATGGTTGAGCCGGTCCTTAATATAATTATATAAACGAAAAATACTTACAGAGCTTTGAACAGCAATATGCATTAGCCCCCAGGTGCCAAGTATTATTGCTTGCAAAATGCTTGGGACTTACTCTTATGAACCGCTGTCTTATGAACCGCCACTAAAAGTAAAATTCTTCGGTAAACATTAGCCCCCAAGTGCCAAGTGTTGTTGCTGGCAGAAGGCTTGGAACTTTTATATTATATAAAAATTGGCTTGATTTTGACTCTGTATTTGTATAGGCCACCACGAGCCAACTCAAATCAGAGGTGACTGATCTGAAGAGCCGCCTTGAAGCCCAAGAGACGGAAATCCAAAAGGTTGACACCAAGTTCAAATTCAGCATTTCTGAACAAGAAAAACTGAAGAAAGAATTTGAAATTGAAAAGAAAGCCTGGGCTGATGAAAAAACTGCATTGATTAACCGAGCTGAGAAAGCAGAGGCGGCTCTGGAAGAAACAACCGGTGAATTAACCGGCTTAAAGCACCATGTCTCTCAGATGGTCTCAGCGATCTTCGGTAAGTCGCACTGCAAGTGTTTAAATATTTAAGCCTTTCAGTTGATCATAAAACTGGAATTAACTCACCTGATCACGCTTATGCAGGCCCGCAAGCTCAAATTTGAACCAAGATATGCTGATCAAGCTAAAGGCAGTTTACACCATGGTGGAGCAATTATATACCGGGTCTCAACATGCATTAGCCACGGTAGCCTTGTCAAATGAAGTGCCTACCCTCCTGGTAGAGGTCTTGAAGAATTTTTCCGTGCTGCCCCAACGGTTCAATGAACTGAGGCAGTTAGCTGCAAGAGCCGGAGCGGTGAATGCTTTAAGCCGGGCCAAGGCTTGGCTACCAGAGTTAGACCCGGCCGACATTGCCAGTGGCTATCCAAGCTTGAAGGAAGATGGCACTCCTTTTGAAGAAGCAGATTTTACCGCTTGCGTCAAGGAGATACGCCCCATGGCTACCCTGATAGGGAACGAAGTGGGTCTTACCAAGTACCAGGCGGGTTATGATGAAGAGAACCGGAGAATTCCGACGCCTCATTATGAAGTGACCAGTCTGATCCCCCCACTCCGTAAGCACACCTTCGCCCTTGAAGTTGACCCGGCCGGTCTAGTTGATGATGAAGCCGAATTTGAAGCTTTGAACAACATTGACTGGTCATCGTCAACCTTCCAGGAAAGGGAACAGGGCGAAGATGCGGAGGGGGCTAACCCGGACGCTTCAGGCCAATCATGAAGGCTAACCTGCCATGGCGGCTCACACCTGTGACGTGCTGAAAAAACAATGTGAATCATTTGGACACAAGGAGTCATGTAATAGAGTAGAAATAACTTTGCTTTGGTCGTGCCATCGTGCACGTTTTATTGCTTAATATCATTAAGCTGTCGTGTTATATTCACCCATGTTTACTTTTCGTCTGCTTTCCGTATGCTTGACCAAACCTTTTTAACTGTCCTGCACATGAAAACAGATCACAAGGTCCCTTGGCAGCTTACCGCCAGGCGGGTCATAATAACTTAAATAGAGCCACAGATAAGGTTGTTGCAACATATAATGTTTAAAACACAACTATAATCGTACACCTGCGACCTTTAACTTTGCACCGCCGGCTCATATGACCCGGTCAGTAAGGGCGATAACCCAATCTTCAGACATCAATATTTCCAAAGGTATAATGATGCTCATATATTGGCGACTTATCAGCCAAAATTAAACCGGGTCAAAATTAACCATACTTGTACTTGTAAACCTCAGAAACGTCTCAAGTCAAATAAAAGGGTGCTTCCAAAGAAAACTTAAACCAAATATAAAAATTCAAGGCTGCGGATTCGAATACGATCAGTAAACCGTCAGAGGGGTTAAGCTAGGATCCGAATACGATCATGTAGCCCCTAGTGGCTTTGGCGTTGCACCGATCAAGAGGGTACCGACAGCTGTGTTCTCTTTGGTTCGAATACGACCTATGTTTGAACAGGAAGCCCCCTAATGACCTTGAGAGTTTTTTAACGACTCTGATTCAAATACGATCAAAGTCGGTTCCCAAAAGGGGTTGAGCTATGATTCGAATACGATCAAGAAGCCCCCTAGTGAGCTCGGCAGTGTGCCAATCAAAAGGGTACTGACAGCTATGTTCTCTTTGGTTTGAATACGACCTATGTTTGAACAGGAAGCCCCCTAGTGATTATAAATTTTAACGGCCAGATTCGAACATGATCATAAGCCGGATCAAGCGGGTTAAGCCGGATCAAGCCAGATCAAATGTGATCAGCCCCCAAGTGATCATGTAAGATAACAATGATAATAATAATGACATATTTACCTTTGAGGGAAAAAAGGGCAGAGGTCCTGCTTTATTATTTATCATAATATATACATTGTCGAAATATGTACATCATGAGAGCCGGTGGCTCAAGTATAGTAAGGCCGAAGATGAGCGATATTCCACGACCGGCGGGTCTCCTCCTCCGACTTACGTGAGTCTTTGTGCTCTCGAACATCGATAAGGTAGTATGACCCGTTGTTCAAATTCATGCTGACCCCAAAGGGCCCTTCCCAAGGTGGGGATAACTTGTGTGCATCAGTTTGATCCTGGATGAGCCGGAGCACTAAATCACCTTCCTGAAAGGCTCTAGACTTAACCCGGTGGCTGCGATAGCCGTGCAAGTCCTGTTGGTAAATCGCCCAACGAGCTGCTGCCAAGTCCCGTTGTTCATCTAACAGGTCAAGAGCATCCTGATGTGCCTATTCATTGTCCGCCTCCACATAAGCCGCCACGCGAGGTGAGTCATGACGGATGTCACTAGGGAGAACCGCCTCAGCTCTATAGACCGTGAAGAAAGGCGTATAACCCGTAGATCTGTTGGTAGTAGTGTTAATGCTCCATAACACAGAGGGTAACTCCTCAACCCAACAACCTGGCGTCCGCTGCAGGGGGACCAAAAGCCGGGGCTTGATACCTTTTAAGATCTCCTGATTGGCTCTCTCGGCTTGACCATTGGATTGGGGGTGAGCCGCTGATGAAACATCAAGCTGAATATGCTCACGTTGACAAAATTCTTCCATGGCGCCTTTAGACAGATTAGTGCCATTGTCAATTATTATGCTGTGTGGAAAGCCGAACCGAAATATCACCTTCTTCATGAACTGAACCGTCGTAGCTGCATCACACTTACTGACTGGCTCTGCCTCAACCCACTTTGTAAATTTATCAACTGCCACCAAGAGGTGGGTCTTTTTATCTTTGGACCTTTTGAAAGACCCAACCATGTCAAGCCCCCAGACTGCAAACGACCAAGTAATTGGAATCATCCTCAATTCTTGAGCTGGCACATGAGCCCGTCTTGAGAACTTCTGACAACCGTCACATTTACTGACCAGGTCCTCCGCATCAGCATGAGCCATCAACCAATAGAATCCATGGCGGAAAGCCTTGGCCACAAGTGATTTTAACTCGGCATGATGACCACAATCCCCTTCGTGAATCTCACGTAGAATTTCTTGGCCTTCTTCAGGGGAGACGCAATGCTAAAACGCCCCTGTAACACTACGGTGATGCAACTCGCCATTGATAATCGTCATTGACTTAGACCACCGGGTTATCTGCCTGGCCAAGGTTTCATCCTCAGGCAACTCGCCCGGGGTCATATAAGCCAAATATGGCACTGTCCAATCTGGAATGACATGAAGAACCGCCACCAATTGTGCTTCCGGGTCAAGAATAGCCAAGTCTTCCTCTGTAGGTAACTTGACAGAAGGGTTATGCAGAATATCCAAAAAAGTATTAGGCGGCATCGGCTTACGGTGAGAGCCCAGCTAGCTTAAGGCATCAGCCGCCTCGTTCTTTCTGCGGTCAATGTGCTCCACTTGGTAACCCTTGAAGTGTCCATCAATGGCGTCAACTTCACGGTGATAAGCCTCGTGAGAGGATCCTTGGAATCCCACTTGCCTGATACCTGTTGAGCCACCAAATCCGAGTCGCCAAAACACCTTACCCGACTTAAACTCATCTCCTTAGCCATCCAAAGACCATGGAGTAAGGCTTCGTACTCAGCTGCATTATTAGTACAGGGAAACATCAACTGTAGCACATAACAAAATTTGTCACCTCGAGGGGAAGCTAAAACAACTCCAGCCCCCAAGCCCTCCAATTGCCTGGACCCGTCAAAATGAATAGTCCAATATGTGTTGTCCTTCTTTTCTTCAGGCATCTGCAGCTCTGTCCAATCATTGATGAAATCCACTAGTGCTTGAGATTTGATAGCAGTGCGTGGAACATACTTTAAACCATGAGGCCCAAGTTCAATGGCCCACTTGGTGACTCGTCCTGTCGCTTCTCTGTTCTGAATTATATCTCCTAAAGGAGCATAACTAACCACAGTGATGGGGTGGCCCAGAAAATATTGCTTAAGCTTCCGGCTTGCCATGAACACCCCATAAACGAGCTTTTGCCAATGTGGATACCGTTGCTTGGACTCAATAAGTACCTCACTGATGTAGTAAACCGGCCGTTGAACCGGATGCTCCTTGCCATCCTCCTTGCGCTCCACCATGATGGCCACACTAACAGCGCGTGTATTAGCAGCCACATATAACAATAAGGGCTCCTTATCAATAGGAGCAGCAAGAATCGGCGGCTCAGCCAGCTGTCTCTTCAAATCTTCAAAAGCAGCATTGGCGGCGTCACTCCAGACAAAGTTGTCTGTCTTCTTCATCTTTTGATATAGAGGTATGGCCTTCTCTCCTAACCGGCTTATGAACCGGCTTAAAGCAGCGGCCAGAGAGGTGATGGTCTTGATCTTCTCCGGGTTAGCCTCGATGCCCCTGTTAGAAACCAGAAAACCCAAAAGCTTGCCTGCAGGTACGCCAAAAACACACTTGGCCGGGTTAAGCATCATCTTGTAGGCCCGAAGATTGTCAAAGGTTTCCTTCACATCATCTATCAAGGTCTCCTTCTCTCTAGATTTAACCACAATGTCATGTCATCCACATAAGCATTAACATTGCGCCCAATTTGACTGTGAAGACAATTCTGCACACACCACTGGTAAGTCGCATGGGCACTCTTGAGCCTGAAAGGCATAGATACATAGCAGAAGGCTCCAAACGGAGTAATGAACGCCGTCTTCTCCTGATCCTTAACTGCCATCTTGATCTGATGATAACCAGAGTAATCATCCAAAAAACTCAAACGCTCACAACCCGCCGTAGCATCAATGATTTGATCAATACGAGGGAGAGTAAAGGGATCAGCTGGACAAGACTTGTTTAAATCCGTGTAATCCACACACATACGCCAAGTGTCGTTTTTCTTAAGCACAAGCACCGGGTTAGCCAACCACTCTGGATGAAAAACTTCAATGATGAACCCAGCTGCTAAGAGCCGGGCTACCTCCTCAACAATGGCCTTACACCTCTCCTCATTGAACTGACGAAGAAACTGCTTGACCGGCTTAAACTTTGGATCAATATTACGAGTGTGCTCAGCGAGTTCTCTCGGTACACCTGGCATGTCAGAAGGTTTCCATGCAAAGATGTCCCGGTTCTCACGGATGAACTCGATGAGCATGCTTTCCTATTTGGGATCCAAATTAGCACTGATACTGAACTGCTTGGATGAGTCGCCTGGAACAAAGTCAACAAGCTTAGTATCATCGGCCGACTTAAACTTCACGACCGGATCATGGTCTGTGGTTGGCTTTTTCAAAGACGGCATATACGCCGGATCAACATTATCCTTGTAGAACTTCAACTCTTCTGTTGCACAGACCGACTCAGCATAAGCCACATAGCCTTCTTCACATTCCAAGGCTACCTTCCGGCTTCCATGCACCATGATGGTCCCCTTATGACCCGACATCTTGAGCTGCAAATACACATAACACGGCGGTGCCATGAACTTGGCATAAGTCGGCCGCCCAAACAAAGCATGATACGGGCTTCTGATCTTGACCACTTCAAACGTCAATTTCTCGGCCCTGGAGTCATATTCATCTCCAAAGGCTACCTCCAGTTCGATCTTACCAATTGGATACACCGACTTACCAAGCACGACGCCATGGAAAACAGTGTTGGACTGCTTAAGGCTTTTATCAGTTAACCCCATGCGACAGAAGGTCTCATAATAGAGGATGTTGATGCTGCTGCCCCCATCCATGAGTATCTTAGTGAATTTATATCCACCAACCTGAGGAGCCACCACCAAGGCTAAGTGACCCGGATTATCAACCCGGGGGGGGGGGGTGATCTTCCCTACTCCATAGAATAGGCTGCTCAGACCATCTCAAATAACGAGGAACTGCCGGCTCAACAGCATTCACAGCCCTCTTATGAAGCCTCTGGTCTCGTTTGCACAAACTGGTGGTAAACACATGATATCGTCCACTATTCAGCTGCTTTGGATGGCTCTGGTATCCACCTTGCTGCTGTTGCTGACCACCCTGGCCAGATGGTTGGTTATGTCCACCTTGATTGCCTTGAGAATTTTGAAAGTTGGGATTTGAACTGCCGCCCGGGCCATGAAAACCGCCGCCACCTGAGCCGCCGCCCTGCCCACTGTTACCATCGAACATGTTGGAATTTTTGAAAGCCTTCATGATCGTACAGTCCTTCCATAGATGAGTAGCCGGCTTCTACTTAGTGCCATGCCTTGGACAGGGCTCATTCAGTAACTGCTCAAGTGTGGGGCCTGACCCGCCAGACCGGGGAGGTGGTCTCCCCTTACGCCGTTGGTTGTTACCCTGCATATTAGTGTTAGCCACAAACTCCAAACTACCATCAGCCTTACATTTATTACCTCCTTGATTTGCCGGGTTATGCTGAGGGCCCTTGCCGTTGCCGTTCTTCTTTCCCTTCCCTGTCTTTTCATCATCATACTCGGGATCTTTGGTACTATCAGAATCGGCGTACTTGACCAGAGCCACCATCAGCGTACCCATATCATTGCAATCGCGCTTGAGCTGCCCCAGCTTTTGTTTCAGAGGCAAAAAAGGGCAATTTTCTCCAACATTAAGACTGCAGAGCTGGCATCCATCTTATCAGACGAATGTATTATGGCCTTAACCCAGCACACCCAATGGGTTGTAGACTCGCCCTCCTCCTGCTTGCAATTCGTCAAATCCACAATTGACATGGGCTACTTGCATGTATCCTTGAAATTATGGACGAACCGGGCTTTTAGCTCCGCCCATGAACTGATTGAGTTAGGTGGTAGGCCTTTCAACCAAGTGCAGGCGGTCCCATCCAACATCATGGTAAAGTACTTGGCCATCGCATCATCACTGTCCTCCAATAACTCCATAGCCATCTCGTAACTTTCAATCCATGCCCCGGGCTGTAAGTCAGCCCTGTACTTTGGCACCTTCCTAGGTCCCTTAAAATCCTTGGGCAAACGCTCGTTACGTAGAGCCGGTACCAGACAGGGGATACCTCCGGTCCTGGTGGCCACACCTGCCTCGATAGAAGTCATCGGATAAACCAGATGCGGCTGGTAAGCCGTCAGCTGAGCCACCTGCTCAGCCGCCTGCTGAGCCGCCCGCTCAGCCTCTTGACGTATTCTGTCTTGATCTACTAAGTTAAAGGCTCCATGGCATGCCGGGTCATGCCCACCTGGCTGGTTACGGCACCGGATGTTGCTTGAAACGGCCGCTGAATCCATGTGCCTCCTATAACTTGGGCTTCGGCTTGGACGAGGGGTTGAATGAATCATGTCCCGGCTATACGAGTACGCCTCCTATTGTGCTAAAGCTATCTGAAGAAGTTCCCTAACCCGACGGGTTTCAACCGTTGCTGGAGAATCGCCATCAATTGGGAGAGCCGCCAGCCGTTCCGCCGCCACGATCATGTTCTCCAACGGGTTTGAATAGTGACCCAGAGGTGTTGGTACATACTGAGGTGGAGCAGTATTCATGCGGGGGGCCCATCACCTGTGGCTGAACTGGTGACCTGACCCCGGGTGTTGCAACCCGGTCTGCCTCAGTACGCGGGGAGAGCCATGGCTGGTTACTGGGCCCTGCACCAGGTGTGTGAAAGAGGTTTCGAGGATCATAAACCGAAGGGAGTCGAGACTGAGTCTTCTAATATCTTCTCCTCATGACCTCATTAGACGCGTTCTGATCCTGCATGAGCGGAAGGTCTGTGCCTGAATCCGCTGAGCCTGAGCATCCAGAGCCGCCCGCTCTGCGGTTATCCTGACATCCTCTGCTGCTAGGTCTTCCTTAGCCTGCACCATGTCCAGCTTTAACTGTGCCACTTCTGCATCATGTCTAGCTTAATCCGTCGGGTTGACCATGGCGGTTAACAGCGCGGTCATTTTATCCGTGAGATCCATCAACACCTGAGCCGGCGAGCGCACATGGCCTCCTACCCCGGTTGCTGCTGACCCGAAGGTTATAGCCACCGCGGTTGTGGAGTCTTGGATAGGTTGTGTGCCGGCCATGAAGATTCCAACCCTGCTCGGCGGCTCGAGGAAATCCGGAATACTGCTACCATCGGAACAGGCCCCAAGCCCGCCGTCTTGCAGTTGATACAATGAATCTGTCTCACCTGTGGAAGACTCACCATCAGAGTAGATGGCCGTCTCACCGCCAGATGCAGATCCTTCAGAGAGCCCTCCGTGGATGCATCCCACGAAGGCACGCTTCACAGCAGGCGGAGCCCGGGCGGGTCTCGCACGCTGAGCCGTCTCGACGAGGTCGGTGCAGATGTCCGGCTCAGGGCCCGTCTCGCCGATCTTGCTGATGAAGACGTGAATTCCGCCGAAGGGGACCCGGTACCCGTACTCAATTGAGCCGGCATCGGGGCCCCAGCCTGCATCATCAATGTAGAGCTTGCCGCAACGACTCTTGGTCATCCGGCCCACAGCGTATCCCTTGAGCCCTTCGAAGCTGCCCTTCAATAACTCAAATCGACCGTGCACTGACCCCACGGTGGGCGCCAACTATCGTGGAATTGTCACGGCAGATGTCCTAGTGAAAGGACTTAGTCGTGGAGCCATTGCAACTAGGAAGCTTAAAGGGGTTAATCAGGACAAAGGACACGAGGTTTATACTGGTTTGGCCCCTTACGGTGAAGGTAAAAGCCTACGATCCAGTTTTGAGCGGGATTGCTATGTCTCGATAACCAGGGAGCGAATCGCTTGACCTAGCTCTCGAGTTGATGTTACTTGTCCTGAACCACCGCTGGGTCGTCCCTTTATATACAGAGGTCGACGCCCTGCGGCTCATAAAGTCCCGGCCGGCTCATAAACAGTGTCCGGCTTGGTCTCTTAACTATTCTTGCCTTACAATACAAGTCACACATACATGGTGGTTTATCACTACGGACCTTAAGTTGCCTTTGGGCCTTGGGCCCTTAATTAAACCACCATTTATATTCTGGGTCTTGGGCTTCATGGATATTTGCAAGTATAACCCGGCACCTCCTGGGCGGGTCATACCAATAGTTATATCCCCAACAAGTTACGAGAGTGACAGAAGCCTAAACCCCGGTTTGTGAGCTGTCATGTAAGGGGCTGACTTAGATCCTTTTGTTTAATGCTATGGTTATATTTATCTTAATTATTCTCTTGCATTTGCGAATGCTTGTGAGAAGGGGTAATCATAAGTAGGTTGTATGTTCAAGTAAGAACAACAACTTAGCATTAGTCCACCGACATAACAATTTATCAAAGCAATGAACGTGTGTCAATGTAACATGATGAAAGTAATTAGATGAATTCATGTGCCCTCGAGATCACTTTAATCACTATAAGAAGTACTTCCGGCTTGTCCTTAGTAATATTAAGGATTGGGACATTTGTTGCACCTTGCTACTTTTGCTACTTGTGACTTGTTACTTGCTACCAATTATCCTGCTATCAAACTATCTGTTACTACTATCTTACAGCACTTGTAGAGAATACCTTGCTGAAAACTGCTTATCAATTCCTTCTGCTCCTCGTTGGATTCGACACTCTTACTTATCAAAAGGACTATGATTAATCCCGTATAGTTTTGGGTCATCAAGACTCTTTTCTGGCACCGTTGCCGGGGAGTGAAGTGCTCTTTGTAAGTGGTATCTGGCAAGGAAACATTTATATTATCTGGTAAGTGGTATCTGGCAAGGAAACAAAATAAAAGAAATAAAGTGCAGCAAGGTATTTTTGGTTTTTGTAAGATAAAAGTAGGCCCGAGGGCCATAGTTTTCACTAGTGGCTTCTCTCTTGAAACATAACATAGGATGGGTTAATAAATTGTTGTTGGGCAATCGATAGAAAAATGCATAGTTATGATGTTATTCATGGCAATGATCATGTATATAGGCATTACGTCCGTGACAAGTAGACCGAAACAATTCTGCATCTACTACTATTACTCCACCAATCGACCGCTATCCAGCATGCATCTATGGTATTAATTTCATAACAAATAGAGTAACGCATGAAGCAAGATGATGTAGACAGATGATACATCTCCAACGTATCTATAATTTTTGATTGTTCCATGCTATTATATTACCCCTTTTGGATGTTTATGGGCTTTATTTTACACATTTATATCATTTTTGGGACTAACCTACTAATCGGAGGCCCAGCCCATATTGCTGTTTTTTTTGCCTATTTCAGTATTTCAAAGAAAAGGAATATCAAACGGAGTCCAAACAGAATGAAACCTTCGGGAGCGTGATTTTTGGAACGAACATGATCCAGAGAGCTTGGAGTGCAAGCCAAGAAGTTCCCGAGGACCCCCACGAGATAGGGGGCCGCGCCCCCCCTGTAGGGCGTGCCCCTGTCTCGTGGGCCCCTCGGGCGGCCACCGACGTACTTCTTCCTCCTATATATACCTACGTACCCCAAAAACATCCAGGGGCACCACGAAACACAATTTCCACCGCCATAACCTTCTATATCCGCGAGATCTCATCTTGGAGCCTTCGCCGGCACTCTGCCGGAGGGGGAATCAACCACGGAGGGCTTCTACATCAACATCCTTGCCCCTCCGATGAGTTGTGAGTAGTTTACCACAGACCTACGGGTCCATCGTTATTAGCTAGATGGCTTCTTCTCTCTTTTTGGATCTCAATACAATGTTCTACCCCTCTCTTGTGGAGATCTATTCGATGTAAACTCTTTTTGCGGTGTGTTTGTCGAGATCCGATCAATTGTGGGTTTATGATCAATTTTATCTATGAATAATATTTGAATCTTCTCTGAATTCTTTTATGTATGATTGAATTATCTTTGCAAGTCTCTTCGAATTATTAGTTTGGTTTGGCCTACTAGATTGATATTTCTTGCCATGAGAGAAGTGCTTAGCTTTGGGTTCAATCTTGCGGTGTCCTTACCCAGTGACAAAAAGGGTTGCAAGGCACGTATTGTATTGTTGCCATCGAGGATAACAAGATGGGGTTTATATCATATTGCATGAGTTTATCCCTCTACATCATGTCTTCTTGCTTAATGTGTTACTCTGTTCTTATGAACTTAATACTCTAGATGCAGGCAGGAGTTGGTCGATGTGTGGAGTAATAGTAGTAGATGCAGGCAGGAGTCGGTCTACTTGTTATGGACGTGATGCCTATATACATGATCATGCCTAGATAATCTCATAAGTCACAACTATGCGCTTTTCTATCAATTGCTCGACAGTAATTTGTTCACCCACCGTAATACTTATGCTATCTTGAGAGAAGCCTCTAGTGAAACCTATGGCCCCCGGGTCTATCTCTTATCATATTTGCTTTCAGTCTACCTTTATTTGCATCTTTACTTTTTGCATCTATATTACAAAATACCAAAAATATATTTATCTTATCATACTATCTTTATTAGATCTCACTTTCGCAAGTGGCCGTGAAGGGATTGACAACCCCTTTATTGCGTTGGTTGCGAGTTCTCAGTTTGTTTGTGTAGGTGCATGGGACTTTTGAGGAGCCTCCTACTGGATTGATACCTTGGTTCTCAAAACCGAGGAAAATACTTACGCTACACTTGCTGCATCACCCTCTCCTCTTCGAGGAAAACCAACGCAAGCTCAATACGCAGCAAGAAGGATTTCTGGCGCCATTGCCGGGGAGGTCTTCGCTCAAGTCAAGACATACCAAGTACCCATCACAAACCCATCTACCTCGCATTTACATTATTTGCCATTTGCCTCTCGTTTTCCTCTCCCCCACTTCACCCTTGCCGTTTTATTCGCTCTCTCTTTCCCAATCTCCTCCTCTCTTTTTCGCTTGCCGTTTTTCTGTTTGCTTGTGTGTTGGATTACTTGTTGCCATGGCGCAAGATAATACCAAATTGTGTGATTTCTCGAATACCAATAATAATGATTTCCTTAGTACTCCGATTGCTCCTCTTAATGATGTTGAGTCTTGTGAAATCAACACCGCTTTGCTGAATCTTGTTATGAAAGATCAATTCGCCGGCCTTCCTAGTGAAGATGCCGCTACTCATCTAAATAATTTTGTTGATTTGTGTGATATTCAAAAGAAGAAAGATACGGATAACAATATTGTCAAATTGAAGTTATTTCCATTTTCACTTAGAGATCATGCTAAAGTTTGGTTTTCGTCTTTGCCTAAAAATAGTATTGATTCTTGGAACAAGTGCAAAGATGCTTTTATCTCTATGTATTTTCCTCCTGCTAAGATCATCACTCTTAGGAATGATATTATGAATTTTAAACAACTTGATCATGAGCATGTTGCCCAATCTTGGGAAAGAATGAAATTGATGCTTCGTAATTGCCCTACTCATGCTTTGAATTTATGGATGATCATAGAAATTTTTTATGCCGGTTTGAACTTTGCTTCTAGAAATCTCTTAGATTCGGCCGCGGGAGGCACATTTATGGAAATCACGTTAGGAGATGCTACAAAATTGCTTGATAATATTATGGCTAATTATTCTCAATGGCACACCGAAAGATCTTCTAGTAAAAAAGTGCATGCTATAGAAGAAATCAATGTTTTGAGTGGAAAGATGGACGAACTTATGAAGATGTTTGCTACTAAAAATACTCCTCTTGATCCCAATGATATGCCTTTGTCTTCCTTGATTGAGAATAATAATGAATCTATGGATGTGAATTTTGTTGGTAGGAATAGTTTTGGAAACAATGCTTATAGAGGAAATTTTAATGCTAAGCCATTCCCTAGTAATTCCTCTAATAATTATGGAAATTCCTACAATAATTCTTATGGTAATTTTAATAAGATGCCCTCTGATTGTGAGAATAGTGTGAAATAATTTATGATTTCTCAAAAGAATTTTAATGCTTTGCTTGAAGAAAAATTGCTCAAAGTTGATGATTTGGCTAGGAACGTTGACAGACTTTCGCTTGACATTGATTCTCTTAAAATTAGATCTTCCCCTCCTAAGCATGATATCAATGAGTCTCTCAAAGTAATGAGAATTTCCATTTATGAGTGCAAGGAAAGTACCGCTAGGTTGCTTGCTAAAAAAGAAAGCTTTATAAAAGCGTGTTCTTCTAGTTTCTGTGGAAATAATGATGAGGATCTTAAAGTTATTAATGCGTCTCCGATTAGATCTATGTTTTGCAATATGAATTTTGATGATTATGGGACTGATGATGAATCAACTTTGACTAGAAGGCGTCCCAAGAATTCGGAGTCTTTAGATCTTAATGCTAAATTTGGTAAAAGTGAGATTGGAGAATCCTCAACTTCTAATAATATTGAACCCACGATCTCGGATTTCAAGGAATTTGACTATGATAATTGCTCTTTAAAAGGTTGTATTTCCTTGTTGCAATCCGTTGTTAATTCTCCTCATGCTTATAGTCAAAATAAAGCTTTTACCAAACATATTGTTGATGCCTTGATGCAATCTTATGATGAAAAACTTAATTTGGAAGTTTCTATACCTAGAAAACTTAATGATGAGTGGGAACCTACTAAAAGATTAGAATTAAAAATTATGAGTGTTTTGCTTTGTGTGATTTGGGTGCTAGTGTTTCCACGATTCCGAAAACTTTATGTGATATTCTAGGTTTCCATGATCTTGAAGATTGCTCTTTAAATTTGCACCTTGCGGATTCCACCATTAAAAAGCCTATGGGAAGGATCAATGATGTTCTTATTATTGCAAATAGAAATTTGGTGCCCATAGATTTTATCATTCTTGATATAGATTGCAATCTTTCTTGTCCTATTATTCTTGGTAGACCTTTCCTTAGAACGATTGGTGCGATTATTGATATGAAGGAAGGAAACATTAGATTCCAATTTCCCTTAAAGAAAGGCATGGAGAACTTTCCAAGAAAGAAAGTCAAATTGCCTTATGAATCTATCATGCGTGCTATTTATGAATTTAGTGCCAAAGATGGCACTCGTTAGATCTATCCTTGTTTTTATGCCTAGCTAGGGGCGTTAAACGATAGTGCTAGTTGGGAGGCAACCCAATTTTATTTATGTTTTTTGTTTTTGCTCCCTTTTAGTAATAAATCTTGCATCTACCTTCTGTTTAGATGTGTTTTTATCTTTGAATTAGTGTTTGTGCCAAGTAGAACCTATAGGATAACCTACGATGATAGTTGATTTGATTCTGCTAAAAAACAGAAACTTTGCACGAACGAATATAATTTTATTAAATCACAGGACCGTGATTTTGCGTTTATTATTTTTTCTGCTGTTCAATAAACAAATTGTCCAGGACTTACTATTTTGGTAGGATTTTTAGAGTTCCAGAAGTTTGCGTTAGTTACAGATTGCTTCAGACTGTTCTGTTTTTGACAGATTCTGTTTTTCGTGTGTTGTTTGCTTATTTCAATCCATCTATGGCTAGTAAATTAGTTTATAAACCGTAAGGAAGTTGGAATACAGTAGGTTTAACACCAAAATAAATAAAGAATGAGTTAATTGCAGTACCTTATGTGGTGGTTTTGTTTTCTTTCACTAACGGAGCTTATAAGATTTCCTGTTGAGTTTTGTGTTGTGAAGTTTTCAAATTTTGGGTAAAGCTTTTATGGACTATGGAATAAAGGGTGGCAAGATCCTAAGCTTGGGGATTCCCAAGGCACCCCAAGATATTCAAGAATAGCCAAAAGCCTAAGCTTGGGGATGCCCCGGGAAGGCATCCCCTCTTTCGTCTTCGTTCATTGGTAACTTTACTTGGAGCTATATTTTTATTCGCCACATGATATGTGTTTTGCTTGGAGCGTCGTGTATTATATTAGTCTTTGCTTTTTAGTTTACCACAATCATCCTTGCTGTACACACCTTTTTGGAGAAGCCTATTTGATTAGAATTTGCTAGAATACTCTATGTGCTTCACTTATATCTTTTGAGCTTGATAGTTTTTGCTCTAGTGCTTCACTTATATCTTTTAGAGCACGGTGGTGTTTTAATTTTTAAGAAATTTCTAGTCTCTCATGCTTCACTTATATCTTTTTGAGAGTCTTTTAGAACAGCATGGTATTTTCTATGGTCATAAAGTTGGTCCTAGAATGATGAGCATCCAAGTTGGGTATAATAAAAACTATCATAGGAAGTGAATTGGATGCTATGATCAACTTGATACTTGATAATTGTTTTGAGATATGGAGGTAGTGATATTAAAGTCATGCTAGTTGGGTGATTATGAATTCAAAGAATGATTGTGTTAAAGTTAGCAAGTCCTGTAGCATGCACGTATGGTTAAAGTTGTGTAACAAATTTCAAGCATGAAGTGTACCTGGCTTGTGCATCCTTATGAGTGGCGGTCGGGGACGAGCGGTGGTCTTTTCCTACCAATCTATCCCCCTAGGAGCACGCGCGAGTACTTGATTTTTGATGACTTCTAAATTTTTGCAATAAGTATATGAGTTCTTTTGACTAATGTTGAGTCCATGGATTATACGCACTTTTACCTTTCCGCCTTTGCTAGCCTCTTCGGTGCCGTGCATTGCCCTTTCTCACCTTGAGAGTTGCTACAAACTTCGCCGGTGCATCCAAACCCCGTGATACGATACACTCTATCACACATAAACCTCCCTATATCTTCCTCAAAACAGCCACCATACCTACCTATTATGGCATTTCCATAGCCATTCTGAGATATATTGCCATGCAACTTTCCACCGTTCCGTTCATTATCATCATGACATACTTTAATTTTGTCATATTGCCATTGCATGATCATGTAGTTGACATCGTATTTGTGGAAAAGCCACCATGCATTATTTTTCATACATGTCACTCTTGATTCATTGCACCATCCCTGTACACCGCTGGAGGCATTCATATAGACTCATATCTTGTTTTAGTTTCGAGTTGTAATTCTTATGTTGTAATCAATAGAAGTGTGATGATCATCATTATTAGAGCATTGCCCAAAAAGAAAAAGAAAAAAAAGGAAGAAAGGCCAAAAAGAAAGAAAAAGAAAGGCCCAAAATAAAAAGAAAAAAAAGAAAAAAGGGGGAAAAAGAAAAAAAGAAAAAAAAGAATAAATAAAAAGGGCAATGTTACTATCTCTTTTTCCACACTTGTGCTTCAAAGTAGCACCTTGTTTTTCATATAGTGAGTCTCATAAGTTGTCTTTTTTATACTATTAGGAATTTTTCATTATAGAACTTGGCTTGTATATTCCTATGATGGGCTTCCTCAAATGCCCTAGGTCTTCATGAGCAAGCAAGTTGGATGCACACCCACTAGTTTTCTTTTGTTGAGCATTCATTTATAGCTCTAGTGCATCCGTTGCATGGCAATCCCTACTCCTCATGTTGACATCAATTAATGGGCATCTCCATAGCCTGTTGATTATCCTTGTCAATGTGAGACTTTCTCCTCTTTGTCTTCTCCACACAATCCCCATCATCATATTATATTCCACCCATAGTGCGATATCCATGGCTCACGCTCATGTATTGCGTGAAGGTTGAAAAAGTTTGAGATTATTTAAGTATGAAACAATTGCTTGGCTTGTCATCGCGGGTATAGAAGTTGGGAACATCTTTGTGTGACAAAAATGAAGCATAGCCTAACTATATGATTTTGTAGGGATGAGCTTTCTTTTGCCATGTTATATTGAGAAGACATGATTACTTTGATTAGTATGCTTGAAGTGTTACTATTTCTTTTATCAATATGAACTTTTATTTTGTATTCATTTGGATCTGAACATTCATGCCACAATAAAGAAAATTACATTATGAATTATGCTAGGTAGCATTCCACATCAAAAATTCTCTTTTTATCATTTACCTACTCGAGGACGAGCAGGAATTAAGCTTGGGGATGCTTGATATGTCTCCAACGTATCTATAATTTTTGATTGTTCCATGCTATTATATTACCCCTTTTGGATGTTTATGGGCTTTATTTTACACATTTATATCATTTTTGGGACTAACCTACTAATCGGAGGCCCATCCCATATTGCTGTTTTTTTGCCTATTTCAGTATTTCGAAGAAAAGGAATATCAAACGGAGTCCAAACGGAATGAAACCTTCGGGAGCGTGATTTTTGGAACGAACATGATCCGGAGAGCTTGAGTGCAAGCCAAGAAGCTCCCGAGGACCCCACGAGATAGGGGCTGCGCCCCCCCTGTAGGGTGCGCCCCCTATCTCGTGGGCCCCTCGGGCGGCCACCGATGTACTTCTTCCTCCTATATATACCTACGTACCCCGAAAACATCCAGGGGCACCACGAAACACAATTTCCACCGCCGTAACCTTCTGTATCCGCGAGATCTCATCTTGGAGCCTTCGCCGGCACTCTGCCGGAGGGGGAATCAACCACGGAGGGCTTCTACATCAACATCCTTGCCCCTCCGATGAGTTGTGAGTAGTTTACCACAGACCTACGGGTCCATAGTTATTAGCTTGATGGCTTCTTCTCTCTTTTTGGATCTCAATACAATGTTCTCCCCCTCTCTTGTGGAGATGTATTCGATGTAAACTCTTTTTGCGGTGGGTTTATGATCAAGTTTATCTATGAATAATATTTGAATCTTCTCTGAATTCTTTTATGTATGATTGAGTTATCTTTGCAAGTCTCTTCGAATTATCAGTTTGGTTTGGCCTACTAGATTGATCTTTCTTGCCATGGGAGAAGTGCTTAGCTTTGGGTTCAATCTTGCGGTGTCCTTACCCAGTGACAAAAAGGGTTGCAAGGCACGTATTGTATTGTTGCCATCGAGGATAACAAGATGGGGTTTGTATCATATTGCATGAGTTTATCCCTCTACATCATGTCTTCTTGCTTAATGCGTTACTCTGTTCTTATGAACTTAATACTCTAGATGCAGGCAGGAGTTGGTCGATGTGTGGAGTAATAGTAGTAGATGCAGGCATGAGTCGGTCTACTTGTTATGGACGTGATGCCTATATACATGATCATGCCTAGATAATCTCATAACTATGCGCTTTTCTATCAATTGCTCGACAGTAATTTGTTCACCAGCATCATAATTATACTTTTCTGAGAGAAGCCTCTAGTGAAACCTATGGCCCCCGGGTCTATCTCTTATCATATTTGCTTTCAGTCTACCTTTATTTGCATCTTTACTTTTTGCATATATATTACACAATACCAAAAATATATTTATCTTATCATACCATCTTTATTAGATCTCACTTTCACAAGTGGCCGTGAAGGGATTGACAACCCCTTTATTACGTTGGTTGCGAGTTCTCAGTTTGTTTGTGTAGGTGTGTGGGACTTTCGAGGAGCCTCCTACTGGATTGATACCTTGGTTCTCAAAACTGAGGGAAATACTTACGCTACACTTGCTGCATCACCCTCTCCTCTTCGAGGAAAACCAACGCAAGATCAAGACGTAGCAATAGAATAAACTCAAGCAATATGAATGAACCCCGTCGTTTTACCCTTACCGCCAACAATCCTAATATGTGCCTCGCTACCCCTTCCATCACAAGGTGAGGACAGCGCAAGATTGAACCCATTACAAAGCACCTCTCCCACTGAAGATAAATCAATCTAGATGGAAAAACCAAACAGATAGATCAGAGAGAAATACAAAGCTATAACAATCATGTATACTAAAGTACAACAAAGACTCACTTACTTTCAATGAATAATCTGATCATAAACCCACAATTCATCGGATCCCAACAAACACACCACAAAAGACGACTACATCGAATAGAACTCCATGGAGATCATGGAGAACTTTGTATTGAAGATCAAAGAGAGAGAAGAAGCCATCTAGCTACTAGCTATGGGCCTGTAGGTCTATGGTAAACAACTCACACGTAATTGGAGGGTAGCAAGGTTGATGTAGAATCCCTCCGTGATTGATCCCACCTCAGGCAGAGTACCGGAAAAGGCCTCCAGATGGATGCGAAAGAACAAAAGCTTGCGGCAGCGGAAAATGTGTTTCGAGTGGCTCTCTGTTGGTTTCAGGATTTATGAGAATTTATGGAGTTGGACTTAGGTCAAATGAAACTGCGTGGGTCCCCTCCCGAGGCTTCTAGGTCCCTTCTCGGGGCTCATAGGGTCCCTTCTGGTCCAGAAAAAATCATAGTAAAGTTTTATCATTTTTGTACTTCGTTTGGTATCGATTTCCTAGAAAACAAAAAACATGCAGAAAACAGGAACTAGCACTGGGCACTGAGTTGATAGGTTAGTTCCCAAAAATGATATAAAATTTCATATGAAGCAAAAAAGATTGGTAATATAATAGGATGAAACAATAAAAAATTATAGACATGTTGGAGACGAATCACCCTCCTCAATGGTTGTGGCCTTGTCGTGGCGGGGTAGGATAATGGACGGAAACCTGCCGGCAAGGGTGGGTGTGTTGGGGAACGGTAATTTCAAAAAAAATCCTACGATCACGCAAGATCTATCTATGAGATGCATAGTAACGAGAGGGGAGAGTGTGTCCACGTACACTCGTAGACTGAAAGCGGAAGCGTTATGACAACGCGGTTGATGTAGTCGTACGTCTTTATGATCCAACCGATCTTAGCACCAAACGTACGACACCTCCGCGATCAACACACGTTCAGTTCGGCGACGTCCCTCATACTCTTGATCCAGTTGAGGCTGAGGGAGGGTTTCGTCAGCACGACGGCATGGTGATGGTGATGATGAAGTTACCGCCGTAGGGCTTCGCCTAAGCACTACGACGATATGACCGAGGTGTGTAACTGTGGAGGGGGGCACCGCGCACGGCTAAACAATATCAACTTGTGTGTCTATGGGGTGCCCCCCTCCCCCGTATATAAAGGAGTGGAGGAGGGGGGAGGGGCCGGCCCTCTATGGCGCGCCCTGGAGGAGTCCTACTCCCACCGGGAGTAGGATCCCCCCCCCTTCCCTAGTTGGACTAGGAGAGAAGGAAGGGAAAGGGGGAGAGAGGGAGGAAGGAAAGGGGGGCACCCAATTCGAATTGGGCATGGGGGGCATGCCCTCCACCTGGCCGCCTCCTCCTCTCTCCCACTATGGCCCAATAAGGCCCATATACTTCCTGGGGGTTCCGGTAACCTCCCGGTACTCCGGTATATGCCCGAACTCACCCGGAACCATTCCGATGTCCAAACATAGGCTTCCAATATATCAATCTTCATGTCTCGACCATTTCGAGACTCCTCGTCGTGACCGTGATCACATCCGGGAATCCAAACTACCTTCGGTACATCAAAACACATAAACTCATAATACCCATCGTCATCAAACGTTAAGCGTGCGGACCCTGGATGCTCATATTGGTTCCTACATATTCTACGAAGATCTTTATCGGTCAAACCGCATAACAACATACGTTGTTTCCTTTGTCATCGGTATGTTACTTGCCCGAGATTCGATCGTCGGTATCTCAATACCTAGTTGAATCTCATTACCGGAAAGTCTCTTTACTCGTTCCGTAATACTTCATCCTGCAACTAAATCATTAGTTACAATGCTTGCAAGGCTTATAGTGATGAGTATTACCGTGAGGGCCCAGAGATACCTCTCTGAAACATGTAGTGACAAATCCTAATCTTGATCTATGCCAACCCAACAAACACCTTCGGGGACACCTGTAGAGCACCTTTATAATCACCCTTTTACGTTGTGATGTTTGGTAGCATACAGAGTGTTCCTTCGGTATTCGGGAGTTGCATAATCTCATAGTCCGAGGAACTAGTATAAGTCATGAAGAAAGCAGTAGCAATGAAACTTACACGATCATAATGCTAAGCTAACGGATGGGTCATGTCCATCACATCATTCTCCTAATGATGTGATCCCGTTCATCATTCTCCCAAAGTTTCCGGTTAATACAATTCTAGCATGAATGATAAACATTTATCATGAATTAAGGAAATAAATAATAACTTTATTATTGCCTCTAGGGCATATTTCCTTCAGTCTCCCACTTGCACTAGAGTCAATAATCTAGATTACATAGTAATGATTCTAACACCCATGTAGCTTTGGTGCCGATCATGTTTTGCTCGTGAGAGAGGCTTAGTCAACGGGTCTGCAACATTCAGATCCGTGTGTATCTTGCAAATCTCTATGTCCCCTTCCGACACCTGATGATGGATGGAATTGAAGTCTCTTGATGTGCTTGGTTCCCTTGTGAAATTTGGATTCCTTTGCCAAGGCAATTGCACCAGTATTGTCACAAAAGATTTTCATTGGACCCGATGCACTAGGTATGACACCTAGATCGGATATGAACTCCTTCTTCCAAACTCCTTCATTCGCTGCTTCCGAAGCAGCAATGTACTCCGCTTCACACGTAGACCCCGCCACGACGCTCTACTTGGAACTGCACCAATTGACAGCTCCTCCATTCAATAAAAATACGTATCCAGTTTGCGACTTAGATTCATCCGGATCAGTGTCAAAGCTTGCATCGACGTAACCATTTACGACGAGCTCTTTTTCACCTCCATAAACAAGAAACATATCCTTAGTCCTTTTCAGGTATTTCAGCATGTTCTTGACCGCTGTCCAGTGCTCCACTCTGGGATTACTTTGGTACCTCCCTGCCATGCTTATAACAAGACATACATCAGGTCTGGTACACAGCATTGCATACATGATAGAACCTATGGCTGAAGCATAGGGAATGACTTTCATTTTCTCTCTATCTTCTGCGGTGGTCGGGCTTTGAGTCTGACTCAACTTCACACCTTATAACACAAGCAAGAACCCTTTCTTTGACTGATCCATTTTGAACTTCTTAAAACTTTATCAAGGTATGTTCTTTGTGAAAGTCCAATTAACCGTCTTGATCTATCTCTATAGATCTTGATGCCCAATATGTAAGCAACTTCTCCAAGGTCTTTCATAGAAAAACTCTTATTCAGGTATCCCTTTATGCTATCCAGAAATTCTATATCATTTCCAATCAACAATATGTCATCTACATATAAAATCAGAAATGCTACAGAGCTCCCACTCACTTTCTTGTAAATACATGCTTCTCCAAAAGTCTGTATAAAACCATATGCTTTGATCACACTATCAAGGCGTTTATTCCAACTCCGAGAGGCTTGCACCAGTCCATAAATGGATCGCTAGAGCTTGCACACTTTGCTAGCATCCTTTGGATTGACAAAACCTTCCGGTTGCATCATATACAACTCTTCTTCCAGAAATCCATTCAGGAATGCAGTTTTGACATCCATTTGCCAAATTTCATAATCATAAAATGCAGCAATTGCTAACATGATTCGGACAGACTTAAGCATCGCTTCGAGTGAGAAACTCTCATCGTAGTCAACTCCTTGAACTTGTCAAAAACCTTTTGCAACAAGTCGAGCTTTGTAAACAGTAACATTACCGTCTGCGTCGGTCTTCTTCTTAAAGATCCATCTATTTTCTATGGTTTGCCGATCATCGGGCAAGTCCACCAAAGTCCACACTTTGTTCTCATACATGGATCCCATCTCAGATTTCATGGCGTCAAGCCATTTCACGGAATCTGGGATCATCATCGCTTCCTCATAGTTCATAGGTTATTCATCATGGTCTAGTAACATGACTTCCAGAACAGGATTATCGTACCACTCTGGTGCGGATCTTACTCTGGAATACCTACGAGGTTCGGTAGTAACTTGATCTGAAGCTTCATGATCATCATCATTAGCTTCCTCACTAATTGGTGTAGGAATCACATGAACTGATTTCTGCGATGAACTACTTTCCAATAAGGGAGCAGGTACAGTTACCTCATCAAGTTCTACTTTCCTCCCACTCACTTCTTTCGAGAGAAACTCCTTATCTAGAAAAGATCCATTCTTAGCAACAAAGATTTTGCCTTCGGATCTGAGATAGAAGGTGTACCCAATAGTTTATTTTGGGTATCCTATGAAGACGCACTTCTCCGATTTGGGTTCGAGCTTATCAGGTTGAAGCTTTTTCACATAAGCATCGCAACCCCAAACTTTCAGAAATGACAACTTTGGTTTCTTGCCAATCCAATGTTCATAAGGCGTCGTCTCAACGGATTTAGATGTTGCCCTATTTAAAGTGGATGCAGCCGTCCCTAAAGCATAACCCCAAAATGATAGCGATAAATCAGTAAGAGACATCATAGATCGCACCATATCTAATAAAGTACGGTTATGACGTTCGGACACACCATTTCGCTGTGGTGTTCCAGGTGGCGTTAATTGTGAAGCTATCCCATGTTGTTTCAAATGAAGACCAAACTCGTAACTCAAATATTCTCCTCCACGATAAGATCGTAGAAACTTTATTTTCTTGTTACGATGATTTTCCACTTCACTCTGAAATTCTTTGAACTTTTCAAATGTTTCAGACTTATGCTTCATTAAGTAGATATAACCATATCTGCTTAAATCATTTGTGAAGGTAAGAAAATAACGATACCCACCACGAGCATCAGTACTCTTTGGACCGCATACATCGGTATGTATTATTTCCAACAAGTGAGTAGCTTGTTCCATTGTTCCGGAGAATGGAGTTTTAGTCATCTTGCCCATAAGGCACGGTTCGCAAGCACCAAGTGATTCATAATCAAGTGATTCCAAAAGTCCATTGGTATGGAGTTTCTTCATGTGCTTTACACTGATATGACCCAAATGGCAGTGCCACAAATAAGTTGCACTATGATTATTAAACTTCAATCTTTTGGCTTCAACACTATGAATATGTGTATCACTACTAATGAGATTCAACAAAGAGACCACTCAGCAGGGGTGCATGACCATAAAAGATATTACTCATATAAATAGAACAACCATTATTATCTGATTTAAATGAATAACTATCTCACATCAAACAAGATCCAAATATAATGTTCATGCTCAACGCTGACACCAAATAACAATTATTCAGGTCTAAAACTAATCCCGATGGTAGATGTAGAGGTAGCGTGCTGACCGCGATCACATCGACTGTGGAACCATTTCCCACGTGCATCGTCACCTCATCCTTAGCCAATCTTCGCTTAATCTGTAGCCCCTGTTTCGAGTTGCAAATATGAGCAACCAAACCAGTATCAAATACCCATGCGCTACTGTGAGCATTAGTTAAGTACACATCAATAACATGTATATCAAATATACCTTTCACTTTACCATCCTTCTTATCCGCCAAATACTTGGGGCAGTTCCGCTTCCAGTGACCAGTCCCTTTGCAGTAGAAGCACTCAGTTTCAGGCTTAGGTCCAGACTTGGGTTTCTTCTCTTGAGCAGCAACCTTTTTGTCATTCTTCTTGAAGTTCCCTTTCTTCCCTTTGCCCTTTTTCTTGAAACTAGTGGTCTTATTGACAATCAACACTTGGTGCTCCTTTTTGATTTCTACCTCCGCGGCCTTTAGCATCGCTGAAAGTACATGTAGTCCCCATGTGTGGTTTTGGTAATTAATGACAATCCTTATGGACTAATGTTTGCATTGAGATATATATTTGAAGGTTAGTCCAATTGTAATATGATTGAAGAATAATGGAAGACAACTCCTTTGAAGCAACAATTACATTCAGATGATCAAAATGAAGTTCATTGGAGTATCTTAAGGAGTGGCTCAGAGATATGATCATAATGGACTCATGTGTGAGTCATGATTGATCAAGTATTCAAGCAAGCTATTCAAGTGAAGAATTCAATATACCCTTCCAGACGTCAAGATTAAACATGGAGTAGAGATATAGGTTGACCAAGATGAAGCTCAAAGATCGAACTCTAAATGGTCAACACATGAGCGAAAGGTTAGGTGATTCTCATAGGCTCGCACCGAGAAAGAGATTTCAAGTGTCTATGAGAGGATGACATCAAGTATTGGTGATCATGGTTGACAAGGGCAAGTTCAAGATAACCATCCCAAAGGATTACATGCTTGAAGCTTGTGGATGATCACATGATGAACAAGTGAAGATGAATACAAAGCAAAGCTTCCCCACATTGTGTATGGGGGAGAGACTTGAAGACTTCACCAATGTCTTGCCTTCATCTTGAGCTAAGAAGAAACATCAACATCAAGCTCAAGTGAACGGCTCGTGTCAAAGGTATTAGTTCCTTTGACGTTAGTGTTGTGGAGTGATGACCACCAAAAAGAAACATATACACTCAAGAATGGATTCTCGATAGCTATGTAGTGTAGCTCTTTTATGATTCTTGAGTTATAGGGATCCCGCACTATTAAGAGGGGATCAAAGGGGTTTGTGATGGATTTGCTCAAGTCAACATCTTCTTTACACAATTCCACTCCTATCCTATATATCAAACAAAATCCAAAGCCAAATAGGTTTCCCAAATATATGATAACACCTTTGCATATTTGGCATCCTCCATTTTGGTTGATCTTGGATGGTTCTCTATGTGAGGACCTGGGGTTTTTCCATAGCTTCAAAACGAGCCCAAGATCATCAAAATCGGAGTTCGTATGAAAAAGTTATGCATGTTTTACTTTCGGTATGCTGGCTGTTTTCTGCGGGGACCGAAGTTCCGGGCAGCCCGGAAGTTCCGGGGGCCGCAAGTTCCAGGCAAGTTCCGGGCAAAGTTTTGGGTTAACCAGAGAGTTTGCACAGATCTGGTCCAAAGGGATCCCGGAAGTTCCGGAACTGCCGGAAGTTCCGGGGGGCAGAAGTTCCGGGGAAATTCCGGGCCAAGTTCCGGGCTAACCAAAAAGTTTGCACATATGTGTCTAATAGGGGGCCTGGAAGTTCCGGGCTTGCCCAGAAGTTCCGGGCTGTGTTTCTCTGTGCGTAACAGGCAGATTTGGTGGGGCACTATATAAGGCACCCTTCTTCCCCATCGAGTTAGAGCTTTTGCATCTGAGATTTCCCCATTCTTTTGAGCTCTATCCTCATCCCCCAAGCCTCAAAACTCCAATCCATTTGGGGGAAAACTATCCCACGGATCTAGGGTTCATTGGTTGACCTCCTCCATTGTTCCTCTCCTCTCCCATCCCTCCATAACATTAGTTGCTTTTGGTGGGATTTGAGAGAGAGGGATTTGAGCCTTCTCGTGCTACACCCCGAAGAGATTTGTGAGAGTTCTTGAGAGAGATTTCATCCAAGCATACAACCACTCCTCCTCTCTCTTTTGACCAAAGCAATTTTTGATTTGAGCAAGTCTTGAGCATTTCCCCCTTGATCTTGTTACTCTTGGAGGTTGGAGACTCCTAGGCGGTAGGAGTGCTCCGGTGAGGAATCAACTTGTGATTTGTCCCCCGGAAAGTTGTGAAGGTTTGGAGGCCGCCTCAAGGTCTACCACTAGTGGTTGGGAATCGCCTTCGTGGTGATATCTCAAGGAGAGTAGGGTGAGCCTTCATGGCGTTGGTGTGCCTTCGTGGTAACATCCACCTCTCTAACGGTGACTAGCTTCCCTCCAAGGAAGTGAACATCGGGATACATCCTCGTCTCCGTGACTTTGGTTATCCCTAACCCTAACTCCTTACTTGTGGTTTACTTTGGTCATTTGATCGTGCATTCACTATATCTTGTTGTCCTCATTATATTGTGGTGGTTCATTATATTGTGTTGGCCATTTCCTTTCGGGCCATGGGTCCAAATGCTTTGCGGATTGTGGTTGTAGGGAATTCAAATCTAAAGGATGGACAATCTCCATCACTTGATGATATGCATCTTGATTGTGAAGCATTAAGTGTCATTAACCAAGCTATAACCTTCAAGGTGTTCAAGTCAATCTCGTCTTGTTCATTGGCTCATGAGGCTTGGACCAAAATTGAAGATATATATGGTGGGTCCAATCTTGATGAAGACAATATTATTTTTGGGGAGTTAATGGAGGAGTTCTCCACATTTCTAAATCATGAAGAGCTCTCTATTGCTTCCACCTTCGATTACTTGCATACCTCAACATCTTTCACTTCACCAACATGTGGCTTACCACAAGGTAATGACATGGTAAGTGAAGAAATATCTCGTGATGATGGTATTAAGATCTTCATTGATGATCTTGCTTATGTTGATACGAGTGATGTATCTTCTATGGACACGAGCATATCTAACACCGAAAACATCATACATTCTTGTGTAGAGAGTCCTTGCATATCATCTAATGATGCACTCATAAATTTGTGTGATGATATGCTTGGTCGTTTGTGTTGCCATATTCAAAATGTCGTGATTCCCTCTAGTTCTCTTTGTGAAACTAACCATGTAGAGGAAATCAAGAAAAATGAGGCACGCTTGGTTGATGAAGAACCCTCCTCTCCAAAAGAATCATCATCAACCCCTTGTGTTCACATGTGCCTCATGGCAAGAGGTAATGACGAGGTATCATCTTCTCTTAGTGATAATGATGATAGTTGTAATGAGGAAGATGATGAAGTCTTGACTCAAAATCTCTATGAGATTGGGAAAACTCTTAGTAGAGCTAAAAATAACACTTATAAAAGGCTCCAAGATGTTCTTGCTTGCTTTCAAAAACGTAACGACTTATTCCTTTACGAGCAAGCAAAAAGTGAACAACTTGAACATGAACTTGCTATGGCTCATCAATGTCTTAGTGACTTGAGGTCTTTAAAAGAAGAGATTGAAGTTACTCATTGTAAACTTAAAGAGGATTTTGAGCACCTTGACCTTGACTACAAGAAGGTCAAAGGAGAGCTCACCAAACTCTCTAAGTCTCATGAGGAACTTCAAGCTACTCATGCGGAGTCTCTAGCCTCTACATGCTCCTCTCATATTAATAATGATGCTTGTGCTACTAACTCTATCTTGTGTGAAGCATCGATATTAAAAGAAAATGTTGAGCTAAGGACTCAACTTGATTTGCTAACTAGAAATTATGGGAAATTGGGAGAAAGTCATAAAAAGCTCTCAGGCACTCATGAGGATCTTCTAATCTCTCATGATGAGTTAAAGTTAGCTCATGAGGCTGTGGTCATCAAGGTAAAATCATGTGAGTCTCATGTGGATATTAGCACATCTTCTACTCGAAATGCCTTATTGTCATGTGCTAGTCCTTGCAATTCCTCTCTACATGATATTGGTACATCTTGTAATGAATTGCTCACCATGCCTTGTTGCTCTAACAATGAAGCTTCTACTTCCTCTAGTTCTTTTGTTAATACTAACCTTGTAAAGGAAAATAAAGAGCTCAAGGCCCAAGTCACTAGTTTGAAGAAAGACTTGGAAAAATGTTGTGATAATATCTTGAGTGTGCAAAAGGACCCTCAAGACAAAATAGGACTTGATTTCATCTCCAACAAGAAGAAGTCCAAGAACAAGAAGAAGGGACAAGATCAAGTCAAGAATTCGGACAACATTACTTGCTTCAAGTGCAAGAATGTTGGACACCATGTGAGATCTTGTCCATTGAAGAAGAAGGCTTCAAATGTGAAGCATCAAGGGAAGTGGCTTCAAGTTCAATATCAAGATAATGAAAGGCCTCTTCCCATGCCTAACCAAGATAATGCTCTCCAAGTTGAAAAGGTAAAGAAGAAGAGAAAGGGGAGCACATGTTGCTATATTTGCCGTAAGAAGGGACACATAGCTTCATCTTGTCCCAACGGTAACATATCTAAGCCTCCTATAGTCAATAATCATTATTCGCTAAGGAAGGATATTGTTGGCAATGTGTTTGCCAAGTTTGTGGGTTCCCAAAGAAGTTTGAAAGTGGACAAGACCATTTGGGTTGCCAAGCCTATTGTTACTAACTTCTTAGGACCCAACTTGGTTGGGGACCATCAAACTCAAACTTGATCAATAGGTGTGTGGAGGGCATTGGAGACTTGGCTACTTCAGGAAGAAAAACTATTTTCACCATATGTTATGGTTAATGCCAAGTCAAGTGGATTATCATCATATCTATCAATCCAATACTCCTCTTTGCGGTAACTTGTACTTGCATTGTTTACATTGAAAGTCACTATGTCCCTTGCATGTTTAGGTTTTGTACCTAGCATGTGCTTGTATAGTTGTGCTTCCTAGTATGCTTGATTTGTGTTATCTAGCATTTGTAGGTTGCAATGCACTTCATATATTTGTGTCTGTGGTTTCAAGCCTTTATTGCTTCATTAGTTGAATCTTCCTTGGCTCTTTTGAGATATTTAAGGATATCACAAACCTTAAATGTGTATGTATGTGGGATACCACCTAGTATTGTTAGTGCAATATTATCTAGTTACTATGTGGTATGTAAAGCTCATTTGAAACTCAAATTCTCTCCATTAATGATCCTTATTTGGGTTTTATTTGCTTCTTGTGGATAATACATGGATCATCATATTATGGGGGAGTGATATGCTTTGTGCATATCACAATCCTTGTTAATATGAACAATTGAGGGACGCCACTTAGAATTTATATTTGAGATTATCTTATATATCCGTGGCACGCAATGTCTTGTTTACGTATGGCATTCTTGTGCGGTTTTGCCCATGGTTATCTTTAAAATCATATTTGGAAAATCATTTGATTAAAGCTATTCCAATTATTGCTTTGCATGATGATCTATCTAGTTGGAATGTTAATATGCTATCCAAGCATTATGTTTATTTCTAAACTCTCATGTTATGCTTGTGTTAGTAGAGATGATCATGTACTTATTTGGTTTCTACACCGGATGATAACCCGAAATACCATTTTGTTCGAATTCATCTTATTGCTCTATATGAGAGTTTGTTATCTCATTGTTTATAGTGTCCTATATCTGCTTGAGTGAGATATTCCTATGAGTATGTGTGCAATGCATATCTTATATGCTCATTGTTTTTTTTCCTTGGTTCATATGTTGAACTTTGTGTGCTATCATATGTTGATTTGTCACTTTGATTCATTTTGGACAACATAAATGACTAGTAATGTTATTGGAAGTATTAACGGTTATGTGGTCATTTGCCCAATTTGTATGTCCCTAGATTTTGGTAGGCTTGTACATGCATATTTACTATGTGTAAATTCACATGCCTTGTTTGCCTTATTTGATCCAATATATATATGGTAAATCCATCAAATTCTTAATAGCTAAGATGTGCATGAAATTCAAATTCATATCAATATGCACATATTTAAGTGGTTTTACCCTATGTGTTGTAGTTATGCTAACTACTTCAGACCCAATAAGTTTGGGGACCATATTGTACTTAAAATGCATTAGGTACATTTGAGAAGCATTGGGTGCTTGGCTTATTCATGAAGGTGGTGGCACTATGAGGAAATTAGAGCCAAGCTTGGAAATTTTATTGATCTATGACTTCATACCAATGCTACCTCGGTAACAAGTATTTACTTCATGCATATATATAGAAATGGGGTCAACCTTGTGTAGGTTGCATCATGGCATGAATTTCTTGACTCGTTCCTGTGATACTTGTTTCCTTTCTCAAAGCATCCCAACATGATCTCTTGTTGCTAGTTATGATGTCTTTGATAGTTGTGTCTTTGGAGTTCATTAATATACAATAAGATTATATTAAGCCACATGCTATGCTTTCAAGCAAAGATCTCATTGGTATATTTTATGACTCCCGTTTGGATACCTTATTCTTTCCTTTTGTAAGTATTTTACGTGTACATCCTTCTTTGTGGATATCATCTACCTAGAATCTTATACACGTGAGAGAAGTTACATCTCTAGTTGATATCCCTATTCTTTCAGGTCCACCATTTAATTCACTTTTTATATCTTTTTGGTGGCTCCATGGAAGCATTTATTGTATGAGTGCATGTCTTACCTCTTTGCATCTTAGTGCACTCATGTTTAGTGAAGATTGTTGTCCTCATGCTTGTCTTGACAAGCCTATTATTTCCTATCTTCATCATGGGTTGTCACAAGCTTTGATTTTTAGTTTGCTATTAGTGAGCTTGTGAACCCATTTTCTTGATGTGTGTGTGACCTTCTTAACTTCGTTTGTGTGGGAAGGACATGTCTTGCACCTTGTATCTCATTTACTCAAGGCTATGTTGATGCTTAATTCTCATCCTTATACTAGTCTTCTCAAGTGCTTTGACGTGACTCACACACATCATTTTGGTTGTGCTATTCTTAGGTTGCCTCAGTTACATGTTGCTCAACCATATGTTTGTTGCAAATGCTAGGCTTCGTTTCTTATCTATGCCTGCTTGAAATTGTTTTGTGTTTCTATTGATTTTGGGGGAGTGATGATCCTATTTTGTGCACTTGCATCCAAATACAAAAAATTAAATAGTGCACAAATCATGGGGAGCTTCTCTATTTTCCTTAGAACACTCCTTTGCCCAAATCATAATATTCTTTTATCCTTTTGGCTTATCGGATCTTTTGATTGCTTGCTTCACTTTGTGTTATGCAAATGAGATCAATTTGTGCCACGTGCTTTGTGCCACGTGCCTTGCTATTATGCCTAGGTTTCAGTTGTATAATAATGGATTCACTTGTGTATATCATGTTCCTATCAATTGCGTCTATTTTGTGTATGCAAAGTTTCTTTGTGGATACATATCATGATTATGATTGGACACTCAGAAATTTTTCTACATGAGAAAGTTCATATCTTTCCTTGATATCATTTATTCCTTGCCGGCCACTTTGTTTGTTTCCTCTTATTCTTATGGTAGCTTCGGTAAGAGGTTGTGTCGTGAGTGCTTGTATGTTTGACATATAATCTTGCGCACTCATGTGTTTTGATTGTTTTCCTCTCATGTCTAATGCTTGTTTTCATATCTTCATATCTGGTTGCATTCTATAGATTCTGAGCTCCTCAAATTTTTAATTATTGTATATGTGCATTTGCGTTCACTCACATTTTGTGATATGCACACATCAAAGAGGAACTCATACTATATTGGTCTTCTAGATGTTTTGTCTTCCATTTTGGCATTTGTTGCCAATGGGGGAGAAGTTTAGAGGGTTTAAGATAAATATCTTTTGAAGTTCTTGCTGTCATTCATGCATATCCTCCCTAGTTATATATGCTTGTTGCATGAATGAATATATATAAAAAAACTCCAACTAGACACATGCATATATTGTGGGGGAGCTTGCTCTATATATTGAGTTCTTACTAACATCAAATGCTTGTGTAGTGTTTTGATGTTAGTACAACCGGTTTTGATAAACATCAAGTTTGTTTGTGATAATTAATGCTATCAAAGTCACCGCAAGTATACAATTTATTCTAGAAAAAGTGCGTGCTTGTGTAAAAATTCATTATATAAACCCTCTTGTTGAGATTGTCATCAATTACCAAAATGGGGGAGATTGAAAGTACATGTAGTCCCCATGTGTGGTTTTGGTAATTAATGACAATCCTTATGGACTAATGTTTGCATTGAGATATATATTTGAAGGTTAGTCCCATTGGAATATGATTGAAGAATAATGGAATACAACTCCTTTGAAGCAACAATTACATTGAGATGATCAAAATGAAGTTCATTGGAGTATCTTAAGGAGTGGCTCAGAGATATGCTCATAATGGACTCATGTGTGAGTCATGATTGATCAAGTATTCAAGCAAGCTATTCAAGTGAAGAATTCAATATACCCTTCAAGACATCAAGATTAAACATGGAGTAGAGATATAGGTTGACCAAGATGAAGCTCAAAGATCGAACTCTAAATGGTCAACACACGAGCGAAAGGTTAGGTGATTCTCATGGGCTCGCATCGAGAAAGAGATTTCAAGTGTCTATGAGAGGATGACATCAAGTATTGGTGATCAAGGTTGACAAGGGCAAGTTCAAGATAACCATCCCAAAGGATTACATGCTTGAAGCTTGTGGATGATCACATGATGAACAAGTGCAGATGAATACAAAGCAAAGCTTCCCCACATTGTGTATGGGGGAGAGACTTGAAGACTTCACCAATGTCTTGCCTTCATCTTGAGCTAAGAAGAAACATCAACATCAAGATCAAGTGAACGGCTCGTGTCAAAGGTATTAGTTCCTTTGACGTTAGTGTTGTGGAGTGATGACCACCAAAAAGAAACATATACACTCAAGAATGGATTCTCGATAGCTATGTAGTGTAGCTCTTTTATGATTCTTGAGTTATAGGGATCCCGCACTATTAAGAGGGGATCAAAGAGGTTTGTGATGGATTTGCTCAAGTCAACATCTTCTTTACACAATTCCACTCCTATCCTATATATCAAACAAAATCCAAAGCCAAATAGGATTCCCAAATATATGATAACACCTTTGCATATTTGGCATCCTCCATTTTGGTTGATCTTGGATGGTTCTCTATGTGAGGACCTGGGGTTTTTCCATAGCTTCAAAATGAGCCCAAGATCATCAAAATCGGAGTTTGTATGAAAAAGTTATGCATGTTTTACTTTCGGTATGCTGGCTGTTTTCTGCGGGGACGGAAGTTCCGGGCAGCCCGGAAGTTCTGGGGGGCGGAAGTTCCGGGCAAGTTCCGGGCAAAGTTCCGGGTTAACCAGAGAGTTTGCACAGATCTGGTCCAAAGGGAGCCCGGAAGTTCCGGGACTCCGGAAGTTCCGGGGGGCAGAAGTTCCGGGCAAATTCCGGGCCAAGTTCCGGGCTAACCAGAAAGTTTGCACATATGTGTCTAATAGGGGGCCCGGAAGTTCCGGGCTTGCCCAGAAGTTCCGGGCTGCCAGTCGGTTTTCTCTGTGCGTAACGGGCAGATTTGGTGGGGCACTATATAAGGCACCCTTCTTCCCCATCGAGTTAGAGCTTTTGCATCTGAGATTTCCCCATTCTTTTGAGCTCTATCCTCATCCCCCAAGCCTCAAAACTCCAATCCATTTGGGGGAAAACTATCCCATGGATCTAGGGTTCATTGGTTGACCTCCTCCATTGTTCCTCTCCTCTCCCATCCCTCCATAGCATTAGTTGCTTTTGGTGGGATTTGAGAGAGAGGGATTTGAGCCTTCTCGTGCTACACCCCGAAGAGATTTGTGAGAGTTCTTGAGAGAGATTTCATCCAAGCATACAACCACTCCTCCTCTCTCTTTTGACCAAAGCAATTTGTGATTTGAGCAAGTCTTGAGCATTTCCCCCTTGATCTTGTTACTCTTGGAGGTTGGAGACTCCTAGGCGGTAGGAGTGCTCCGGTGAGGAATCAACTTGTGATTTGTCCCCCGGAAAGTTTGTGAAGGTTTGGAGGCCGCCTCAAGGTCTACCACTAGTGGTTGGGAATCGCCTTCGTGGTGATATCTCAAGGAGAATAGGGTGAGCCTTCGTGGCGTTGGTGTGCCTTCGTGGTAACATCCACCTCTCTAACGGTGACTAGCTTCCCTCCAAGGAAGTGAACATCGGGATACATCCTCATCTCCGTGACTTTGGTTATCCCTAACCCTAACTCCTTACTTGTGGTTTACTTTGGTCATTTGACCGTGCATTCACTATATCTTGTTGTCCTCATTATATTGTGGTGGTTCATTATATTGTGTTGGCCATTTCCTTGTAGAGATTATTTAGGCCTGCACTTCATATTCCACAATTCATACTTGCTACTATTGATATACTTTGTGATTAGTGTGAATTGCTAACTTGTGTTATACACTTCATATATTGCGATATTGCTCAAGCAAGTTTGTGTAACTTACTTGATTTTGCTTGTATCATTCAATCCCATATATTGTGATACAATTTGTGTAAGCTTGTATTGCTTACTTGTGGTTGTGTGTATTATTCATTTCCATATCTCGTGATATACATTGAGTAAGTTTGTGTGACTTACTTATGCTTACTCATATCCTCGTTGTTCCCATCTTGTTTATGCTAAGTTGTTGGTGCACTTAGTGAGCCTAGTATATTTAGGATTTGTGATTGAAAAGTATCCGCTTAGTTTATTTCCGCATTAGGATATAGCCACATCCGTAAAAGATTTTAAAACGCCTATTCACCCCCCCTCTAGGCGACATCGTGGTCCTTTCAATCGCGAAGAGCTCCGGAATAGTCTTGTCCATCCCTTGCATATTATAGTTCATCACAAAGCCTTTATGGCTTGGTGGTAGTGATTGAAGAACTCTGTCAATGACACAATCAACTGGAAGATTAACTCCCAGCTGAGTCAAGTGATTATGATACCCAGACATTTTGAGTATGTGCTCACTGACAGAACTATTCTCCTCCATTTTGCAGCTGTAGAACTTGTTGGAGACTTCATATGTCTCAACTTGGGCATTTGCTTGAAATATTAACTTCAACTCTTGGAACATCTCATATGCTCCATGACGTTCAAAACGTCTTTGAATTTCCGATTCTAAGACGTGAAGCATAGCACACTGAACTATCAAGTTGTCATCAGCTTTGCTCTGCCAGATGTTCTTAACGTCATCAGTAGCATCTGCAGCAGGCTTGGCACCTAGCGATGCTTCCAGGACATAATTCTTCTATGCAGCATGAGAATAATCCTCAAGTTATGGACTCAATCCGTGTAGTTGTTGCCATCATCTTTCAACTTAGCTTTCTCTAGGAACGCATTAAAATTCAAAGGAACGGTAGCACGGGCCATTGATCTACAACAACATAGACATGCAGAATACTATTAGGTACTAAGTTCATGATAAATTAAAGTTCAATTAATCATATTACTTAAGAACTCCCACTTAGATAGACATCCCTCTAATCATCTAAGTGATCACGCAATGCAAATCAACTAAACCATGTCCAATCATCACGTGAGATGGAGTAGTTTTCAATGGTGAACATCACTATGTTGATCATATCTACTATATGATTCACGCTCAACCTTTCGGTCTCAGTGTTCCGAGGCCATATCTGCATATGCTAGGCTTGTCAAGTTTAACCCGAGTATTCTGCATGTGCAAAACTAGCTTGCACCCATTGTATGTGAACGTAGAGCTTATCACACCCAATCATCACGTGGTGTCTCGGCACGATGAACTGTAGCAACGATGCATACTCAGGGAGAACACTTGTACCTTGAAATTTAGTAAGGGATCATCTTATAATGCTACCGACGTTCTAAGCAAAATAAGATGCATAAAGGATAGACATCACATGCAATCAAAATATGTGACATGATATGGCCATCATCATATTGTACTCATGATCTCCATCACCGAAGCATCGTCATGATCTCCAACGTCACCAGCGCGACACCTTGATCTCCATCATAGCATCGTTGTCGTCTCGCCACCTATTGTTACTACGACTATCTCTACCGCTTAGTGATAAAGTAAAACAATTACATGTCGATTGCATTGCATACAATAAAGCGACAACCATACGGCTCCTGCCAGTTGCTGATAACTTTGTTACATAACATGATCATCTCATACAACAATTTATATCACATCATGCTTGACCATATCACATCACAGCAAGCCCTGCAAAAATAAGTTAGACGTCCTCTACTTTGTTGTTGCAAGTTTTACGTGGCTGCTACGTGCTTCTAGCAAGAACCGTTCTTACCTACGCATCAAAACCACAACAATTTTTTGTCAAGTATGTTGTTTTAACCTTCAACAAGGACCGGGCATAGCCACACTCGATTCAACTAAAGTTGGAGAAAGAGACACTCACCAGCCACCTATGTGCAAAGCACGTCGGTAGAACCAGTCTCGCGTAAGCGTACGTGTAATGTCGGTCTGAGCCGCTTCATCCAACAATACCGTCGAATCAAAGTATGACATGCTGGTAATCAGTATGACTATTTTCGCCCACAACACTTTGTGTTCTACTCATGCATATAACATCTACGCATAGACCTGGATCTGACACAACTGTTGGGGAACGCAGTAATTTCAAAAAAAAAATCCTACGATCATGCAAGATCTATCTATGAGATGCATAGCAACGAGAGGGGAGAGTGTGTCCACATACCCTCATAGACCGAAAGCGGAAGCATTATGACAACGCGGTTGATGTAGTCGTACGTCTTCACGATCCAACCGATCTTAGCACCGAACGTATGGCACCTCCGTGATCAGCACACATCCAGCTTGGGGGCGTCCCTCGTACTCTTGATCCAGTTGAGGCCGAGGTAGAGTTTCGTCAGCACGACAGCGTGGTGACGGTCATGATGAAGTTACCGGCGCAGGGCTTCACCTAAGCACTGCGACGATATGACCGAGGTGTGTAACTGTGGAGGGGGGCACTACACACGGCTAAACAATGTCAACTTGTGTGTATGGGGTGCCCCTCCCCCGTATATAAAGGAGTGGAGGGGGTAGGGCCGGCCCTCTATGGCGCGCCCTGGAGGAGTCCTACTCCCACCGGGAGTAGGATTCCCTCCTTTCCCTAGTTGGACTAGGAGAGAAGGAAGGGGGAGAGAGGGAGGAAGGAAAGGGGGGCACCCAATTAGGATTGGGCTTGGGGGGAGGGGGCGCCCTCCACCTGGCCGCCTCCTCCTCTCTCCCACTATGGCCCAGTAAGGCCCATATACTTCCTGGGGGGTTCCGATAACCTCCCAGTACTCTGGTATATGCCCGAACTCACCCGGAACCATTCCGATGTCCAAACATAGGCTTCCACTATATCAATCTTCATATCTCGACCATTTCGAGACTCCTCGTCATGTCCGTGATCACATCCGGGGCTCCAAACTACCTTCAGTACATCAAAACACATAAACTCGTAATACCAATCGTCATCAAACGTTAAGCGTGCGGACCCTACGTGTTCGAGAACTACGTAGACATGACCGAGACACGTCTCCGGTCAATAACCAATAGCGGAACCTGGATGCTCATATTGGTTCCTACATATTCTATGAAGATCTTTATCGGTCAAACCACATAACAACATACGTTGTTCCCTTTGTCATTGGTATGTTACTTGCCTGAGATTCTATTGTCGGTATCTCAATACCTAGTTCAATCTCATTACCGGCGAGTCTGTTTACTCGTTCCGTAATACTTCATCCCGCAACTAACTCATTAGTTACAATGCTTGCAAGGCTTATAGTGATGAGTATTACCGAGAGGGCCCAGAGATACCTCTCTGAAACACGGAGTGATAAATCCTAATCTTGATCTATGCCAACCCAACAAACACCTTCGGAGACACCTGTAGAGCACCTTTATAATCACCCTTTTATGTTGTGACGTTTGGTAGCACACAGAGTGTTCCTCCGGTATTCGGGAGTTGCATAATCTCATAGTCTGAGGAACTAGTATAAGTCATGAAGAAAGCAGTAGCAATGAAACTAACACGATCATAATGCTAAGCTAACGAATGGGTCATGTCCATCACATGATTCTCCTAATGATGTGATGCCGTTCATCAAATGACAACACATGTCTATGGTTAGGAAACTTAACTATCTCTGATTAAAGAGCTAGTCAATAGAGGCATACTAGGGAGTATATGTTTTGTCTATGTATTCACACATGACTAAGTTTCCGGTTAATACAATTCTAGCATGAATAATAAAAATTTATCATGAATTAAGGTAATAAATAATAACTTTATTATTGCCTCTAGGGCATATTTCCTTCAGGGTGGTGGGTGGGAAATGTTGTTGATACCAAATGTTACGCTCATGATGGCAATCAGGTGCAATAGTGGTCAAATTACAGAGCAATTGGGGAGGAAGATAGCTGGGGTTTTGGGAAGGAGAAAGGGGATCAGGAAAAGAGAAAGCCGCCGCCACTAGTGTCTCGTTTCTGCCTTCCTCCATCTTCTCACTTTCTTCCCTGAGAACTGCTTGAGCCAGTCACCCATCTGTGGGTCGGTGTTGGAAATATGCCTTAGAGGCAATAATATTGTATTATTATATTTCCATTATTCATAATTTAGAGATTACATTTCATGCTATAAGTGCTATGATCTGGAATATGCAATTCAGTGGAAAACTCATATGCACGTGTGGAATGATAAACGGTCAAACAATAGGTTCCCAGCCCAGCCTCTAGGACTGGCTTAAGTGTTGCTGGTGATCAAGTTTTCTGGGTCTTAGGATATCGTTAGGTGCAATGATAGTCTGAAAAACAACATTGAGGGTATGACGTTAGAAGAATGATGATATTGAATCGACCTAATCCTGTATGTTATACTTTGTAATCATATCGTTTGAAATCATATGTTATAACATGAAGTGTTAGCATGTGTACTTTAGTTCCTCAGACAATGAGAGTGTCTCGGTTACTTCTTACCTATGGTGGACTTTGGGGTTGCTCAAACATCATCTGTAACAAGGTGCTCATTACGAAATCTTTCAGGTTCACCGGAAAGTTTGACAAGTGAACGAACAACTCGAGAGTGGGATTTGATCCTCCAACGATGGAGAGACATTCTTAGGGCCCTCTTGGTGTGACAGCATCCATCATCGTCTGGCCAGACACAGGTGACTACGTCACGGGGATGCTGAAATACGTCAACGAGAAAGAAGAACAAAATCGGTAATGGGAGCAACGATATAGTGGCCATGGTGATGACCCAAGAGGATACCGATGCACACCGGATTCTGTAAAGTATCACGAAGCAAAGCTTGACATCACATGATAACCAAAGGTTCACTCGAATATCATTCATGTAATCATAGGGACCGATATGGATGTCCACTGTTCTGCTATCAGTCATTGAACGAAGGGGTTTCATTCTTGTCTATGTTTTACCAAACCTACGGGGTCACAAGCTTAAGGTAATCACGTTCTTCTGAGAGTTAGTGTAATGGGAATGATGAGAATATATTTGTGAAATAGTTTCATTAATATCCAGAATAGTTCCGAGAGGTTCCGGAAGCGTTTCAGGGTCACCGGAAGGGTTTCGGTGAATATCGGGTATTACCGATTAATTATATATAGGTGGAAAATGTTTCCGGTGATGTTAAATTATATATAATGCTCTGAAAATGTTTAAAGTATTTTATATATCAATTAAATATCAATGGGCCTTAAAAGGCTACGAAGGGGAAGGAGACTTGGGCCATAAAGGCCCAAGTGGAGATGGCGCTCCCCTAGGCCGGCGCACCGAGGGAGGAGTTCCCTTCCTTGGTGGTTGCCCTCTCCTCCCTCCTAAACCTATATATACTAGAGGTTTCCCACCCTTTTGAGAACAAGTTTTTGGGTGCCTCTTCTAGTTGATCTAGTTCTAGTTGGTCCTAGACTAATTAGAGCTAGCCCTAGCCACCTCTAATCCTCATAATTAGAAGCCCAATGTGGTTCTAATATCCTCCCTATAATTCTCCGGCAATGATTAGCTCTGGACGGTGAAGCACTGCCGGATCGTGAAGACCGTATGCTTGCAACCAAGTAGAGAGGTCGTGCTTTTGGTCTTATGTTCAAGGGATTGTTCGAGGGCGGTTTGCGGGATCATCATCATCGTTCGAGGGCTTCGAGCACAATCTACACCGACTCTTCTTCTTCTTCTGCACTCTAGAGTTGGTAATGATCGTTGATCCCAACCCTTATGCATCTTCATATTGATCTTGGTGATCGTAGGTGTGATTTTTTTTGTTTTCTACTACGTTTCCCAATAGTGGTATCAAAGCAGGTTTATGAGTAGATGCAAGTTGCGATCTAGATCACATCTGATATGTGAGGGTTGATGTTCTTGCTATGCTTCCCACGAGTGTTGCTTTGGTTCATTTCATCGGCAGAATGATGTAGTTTTGCTAGAAGGTTTTTACAATCGATGGGCTCTGGCTGTCAATGATCTGCTAATAGTTCCTTGGGCTACATCATAATTGGGAATAGTGAATCGTCGGTTACACAAGAGGGCGTCGATGATGCATGATCTTCTAGGGGGTCACGCGCAGGCCCAACCTTGAGGGGGGCGATGGGGCGGCCGCCCCGGTCCCCCGACACAGTTGTTGATCCCACGATCTCCATTGATCAGCGAATATAAAAAATCAAACTGAGATCTCCGCCTGTGACCGCGACGATTAATTGTATGATCTCCCTAATTATCCATAGGCTGCTGCTGCATTCCAAGATGCCGCGGGCTGCAGTCAGGTATCATGTTGTCACTGCGGTGACTCCAATTCGCCCTTCGGCCAACCGGAACATCACACCGCGCCTTAGTTCATGGACGATCTCATCGCGCTCATCAACTACCCCTGCCAGAAGTAGGTGTTCGTGGTTGCCTATAGCTGGGGCGTGATGATAGCCTGGACCTCGCATGGACACGGTGAAAGGGTTGGTAGCCTTGTGCATCACATTTAGTCCTCGGAGTCTGACGAGAGAGCATGTGGTCTTATGGATCAGTAGATGGCTTGATGGCTCAGTATGGTCGTAAGGGAACTCTACTACATCTACATGTGCTACATCCAGGTATATAAAACTCTCAAGACAAGCAAAGTTTCATAGATTTTTGCTTTCAACCTTTTGGAACAATTAAATTGCCTAATGAAAGATAGTGATTGTGTGTTCATGCGATGTGAAATTACTTTCAATTTATTTTTGAGAAGTCATCAACGAGATGTGAAAACATAGTACGCCATATACATAAATCTTACTGTAGAGTTGGTGGTTAATTTTATTGGATTAATTAGGACCATAATAAAGTAAGAAAAGAAGAGGACAATGTTGTAAGCAAATGAAGATGGATTCACAAATCAATGGAGGGTAGTTTCCAAACAATTTTCTTATAGAAAACGTTAGTGATTCCTGCTACATATTTTGCATATAATGTAGTGCAAGCAAAAAAAACTTAAAACTTGCACAAAGTTTATGCCAGGAGAAGCTTTTCAAATTAAAAAAACTATTTTGATGTTCATATTTAGGGGCCTCAGTTTGTCGTTTCACCCCGGCCCCCCAAAATCTCAGGACCGGCCCTGGTCACGCGTATTGACGAAGTTTAGTGTGGCGTCGAGACTTTTAATTAAGTCTCTCTTTCACACACCCCAAAACTTAATCTGGCATCAAGAACATCGCTTTGTTGTGCTTGCGTAGGTAGCTAGTCTTAATAATTAAAACTGGTTAACCACGTAACTAAAATTTTGCTAAACCGATTAGAGGATGTCTAACTTGGTTTTGCAGGGTTTGCATATGATGTGGTATAGCCTTCGTCATGATAATGAGTTTATGTATGGGATGGTTATATGTTGTAATGTGAAGTGGCCTGCACGTCACGGCATGATGGCTGGAGCCACAGGATTGCCACCTTAATGTAAACATCATAGAAATAGGTTACATGTGATGGTGGCAGAACATACACGGAGGACCCCGACGAGGAGAAGGTGTACCTGGCGTGGGACGAGGAGCTATAATTTTGTACCACTACGGAATTCAAATTTTGTTTCCACGACAACATTTTCTGAAACAGTTGCCACGACAACATTTTCTGAGATTGCCACCACTGCATTGTGTTTTTGAAACAATTGCCTCAGTGACAAAATATTGGTTGTCGCGTCGCTTCTAGAGATTGAAGATGATCATGGAGGACTCCCGGCGCCCAGGGCTATACCATATCATGCTATTATGAATTGCACGAGATGTTTATCCCTTTGTTGTTTGCACCCTTTGATTGCATAGTAGTCAATTATTAGGGTGATTTCTCACTAAACTATCAAGTCAAAAGGTGCTCTTCCCAGTGTAACAACCATCTATAACACTTAACGATCCGGAGTGCATCATGTCCACATGAGTACAAATGGGTTGTTGGGTGTAAGGTGGCGATGGTCAGACCATACATGCAGATTGCACTGGGTTGTATTGAAGTTCTAGAAGAATAGTTCTGAGCTCGGAGCACAAAGCATCAAAAGATGAGCAAGAGTCATATGGAGATATGATCGACAAAATCTTGCCCACCGGTCAAAATTCTCGTCATCAGTGATGCACACATCAATGGCTGAGAACTAGACTTGGATCTTGAATCATTCACAATTAATTATGAGAGATATTAATTTGAGTGGGAGTGCTCTTTATATTAAAACTTGTTTACACATTAGTGCTACAATTAATTATGAACTTTTCCTAAAATTATTTGTGTGTTTGTCGTTGTATATGGCTCGCAATATGTTCAACTTAGCCCCTATGCTTGAGAAAGATAAGTTGGCTGCAAATGGTGGGAACTATGCGGATTGGATCCGAAACCTAAGATTTGTTCTCAGGAGTGCTAAGAAGGGGTACGTGCTGGATCAACCCCTAGGTGAAACTCCTTCAAAGGATGCTGCACCAGAAGAAGTTGCTGCTTATGCTACTCGTAGTGATTACTATGAGTCAGTCCAATGCCTCATGTTAACTTGCATGGATCCTGAACTACAGAAGCATTTTGAATGATTCACCACTCAATCCATAATTGGGTCACTAGAAGTTTTGTACAAGAAACAGGCAATGAGCGAATGGTTTGAATTAACCAAGGCCCTAATAGAATGCAAGATGAAGGAGGGCTCCTCAATGAGTGAGCATATTGTGAAGCTTGCTGGCTATGTTGATAGACTTGCTTCACCGGAATTTGGAATTCCGCCAACACTCAGTACAAATATTGTGCTTGCTTCACTCCCCCCATCTTAGGATGGTTTCATCATGAATTACAACATGAACGGGATGGAGAAAAGTGCAAACGAGTTGTTTGTTATGCTCAAAACTATGGAAGTTGGGATGCAGAAGAACAAAGAAGTGTTGATGGTAAACAAGACTACCAGTTTCAAGAAGAAGGGCAAGTCCAAGAAGAAATCTACTGGTGCCAGTAAGACCACCTCCTAGAAGAAGAACAAGGGCGGAGCCAACAAAGAGACTGAATGTTTCTACTGCAAACAGAAGGGTCACTGGAAGCAGAACTACAAGAAGTACTTAGCAGATAAGAAGAACGATTCTTCAGACAAAGGTATAATAGTTATACAATATTAATGTTTTTTACTTGTTTCTGCATGTCATAAGTATTTGATATGAATTGATTGCTTTTAATTTGCAATCTGATATAGGAACTACAGAAAGCTCACAAGTTCAGAAGAAATAAAGATGACAGTCAAGGATGGTGATGGGATCACTACTCAAGACTGATGGAGTCTATCTTCAAGATTTATCTTAGGATAGAATAATAGTTATTACGTTCCGGAGTTGTATAATACATTATGTTTTGGATTATGCAATGGGCATTCTTATAAAGTTTTGAACAATAGTTGTTGAAGTTATTATAAGAATATGTTTTGGATTTACCACAAGTTTCGATGGTTTATTCTTGAAATCTTTATTTAAAATATTATAACATTTATGCTAAACGTCCTAAAAAGACTGATAACTTCCACATGAATATATCTCTGCCTGGATACATTAGGAATAATCTTCATGTAGATGAAGTATTCGATCATCGTGATTGAGAAAATACACAATGATGTATAAAACCGATAGACATAAACAGAGTATGGTGGATAAATTAACTTCATTAAAATAAGTAAAATGTTTACTCAGACTGGAATACTTGAATAGTTCAACATAATTTCAGAATCTATTTGAAGAGTTCAAATATTTTAATGAAGATTAAGGATCATTATGACAATTAATATTTTTATTCTTCATTTGAAGAAATAGATCTAAAGTCATAAGTTTAGCAAGATCATTTAAATAAAAATAAAATTATTCTATCTTCTATTCATAATCGGGGTATAACCGAAAAAGCAAAATATACACTAAAATAGAAAACCACGTATAGATCTTGTTAAAATGAAATCATATGAGATATGAACATTATTTAACAAGATGACAGTTGAATTGTAGGTTTATATGATTTCTCCCAATAAAATATCCAAGAGACAAAAATATTTTTCACTGATAGACATTGTTTAAGAGAAGGGTTTTCTTGTCAAAGGAATAAGTGGGAGGATGTTATAGCTTGAAAAATTAGTGAATCTTTAATGGTACAAAACTAATCGGAATTTGTTTCTATAAACTATGTACAAGATATACCGTTAATTACTACATTAGATGTAGAAAAATTCTAAAAAGCTAAAACATGATCATGAACATATGTGAATTTATGAAATGACGCGACAAGGTTTTTTCATCTTGTAAGAAGATGAATGTGAACACTATAAGGAAGCAAAGGTGGCGTCTAGCTCATATGAAATGGCTCTTGGTCATGCACACTGGAATGAAAATTCAATCAAGTTTGGAACTTAGTTGTTATTTTCTGACAAGTTAAAAACTTGACAATACTTTAAGGAGTGTGAAGTAAAAGAAGGATTTCAAAACAAGTTTCCTTAATTGGGAAAAGGATGTATGAATGATACAACCGGAAAAGTTTTTGTCCTCGAGATAACCAGATGAATGTGCAAACTTCAAAAACCGTTTGAAGATTTGAACTAGCATTGTATTTTGGACTTGTCCAAAATTATTTTTGTGTAAAATTCAGTGGGAGCTATATAATATTTCTATATGTAAGACATATCATGAAATAGAAATAATATAAAACATCCATGTACTGACAAAATAGTTTTGTAGAACTCAGTGGGAGCTGTATAAAGTTTTTGATCCTATATGTATATGCCATATTATGGAATAGAAACAATATAAAGTTCCTAAGCACATAACAAAATGATTTTGAAACAAATTTTCCATCAAAGTGTAAAGCAAAATATTGGGCATGAAAGGATCTATGAAGCTATATCAAGATGTATGATTAAGCCAAAAACAAAGTTTATATATATTTTGATAAAATTTTAAAAGGGGAGTTTTAAAATATAGAGAAAATTGTTTTCTCTAAATGTCATATAACTTGATGCTTATGAATGATAAGCTTGGAAGATAAAATTATCTTGATAAGTTATGATATATGATGGCCAAAGTATATTTACTAAAAGTTAGTAAATAAAACATCAAAGGATAAAAATGTTTATTTCAAGGTATTGAGGTTGAAATTCATTATTAAGAATATATGAATATCAAACTTCATAGTTGGGCTATAATAATTCAGAATTATATATGAACAAATTTGTTGAATCTATAGACTATAAGGATATATGTCTTGAAAATATGAGATGCTTTAATTTTTATTTGAATCAAGAATTGTCTTGATATAAATGTTTTGTATGAATAGATGTTGCAAGAGTTGTAAGTGACCCATAAAGGTTATGCAAGAAGAATCTTTATAAAATGGGTTAATTCAAATATGATCAAGAAGAGTCTTGACATAAGAATATTATGACCGAAAATCCAATAATATTTATATTATGGCAAAAGCTAAACGGATTAAGATCTGAGAAGCAGACAATACCAGCACAAATATCACAAAGTTTTGAGTTTGTCAAAACTAATGATGAAGGCTCTGCCATGAGGTCCATTAATAACACAAGATAAGTTGTTAAGTGTTATGCAACTAGATTATTGACTCTAGTGCAAGTGGGAGATGCTGGAAATATGCCCTAGAGGCAATAATATTGTATTATTATATTTCCATTATTCATAATTAAGAGTTTATATTTCATGCTATAACTAAAGGACATATGCCCTAGAGGAAATAATAAAGTTGTTATTTATATTTCCTTATACCATGATAAATGTTTATTATTCATGCTAGAATTGTATTAACTGGAAACTTATTACATGTGTGAATACATAGACAAAACATAGTGTCCCTAGTATGCCTCTACTTGACTAGCTCATTAATCGAAGATGGTTATGTTTCCTAACTATAGACATGTGTTGTCATTTGATGAACGGGATCACATCATTAGGAGAATGATGTGATGGACAAGACCCATCCATTAGCTTAGCATTATGATCGTTACAGTTTCATTGCTACTGCTTCTTCATGACTTATACATGTTCCTTAGACTATGAGATTATGCAACTCCCGAATACCGGAGGAACACCTTGTGTGCTATCAAACGTCAAAACGTAACTGAGTGATTATAAAGATGCTCTATAGGTGTCTCCGAAAGTGTTTGTTGGGTTGGCATAGATCAAGATTAGGATTTGTCACTCCGAGTTTCAGAGAGGTATCTCTGGGCCCTCTCGGTAATGCTCATCACTATAAGCCTTGCAAGCAGTGTGACTAATGAGTTAGTTGTGATATGAAGTATTACAGAACGAGTAAAGAGACTTGCCGGTAACGAGATTGAACTAGGTATGATGATACCGACGATCGAATCTCGGGCAAGTAACATATCGATGACAAAGGGAACAACGTACGTTGTTATGCGGTTTGAACGATAAAGATCTTCATACAATATGTAGGATCCAATATGAGCATCCAGGTTCCGCTATTGGTTATTGATCGGAGATGTGTCTCGATCATGTCTACATAGTTCTCGAACCCGTAGGGTCCGCACGCTTAACATTCAATGACGATTTGTATTATGAGTTATGTGTTTTTGATGACCGAAGTTTGTTCGAAGTCCCGGATGAGATCGCGGACATTACGAGGAGTCTCAAAATGGTCGAGACATAAAGATTGATATATTGGACAACATTATTCGGACACCGGAGGAGTTTTGAGTGGTTTCGGGTAAAAAGGAGTGACAGAGGGGTTACCGGAACCCCCCGGGGAAGCAATGGGCCAACATGGGCCATAGGGGAGAGAGAGGACATCCCACATAGGGGAGGCGCCCCCCATGGGGAGTCCAAATAGGACAAGGGAAGGGGGTGTGGCCCCCCTTTCCCTCTCCCTTCCTTCCCCTCTTCCACCAGGTGGAATCCTACTAGGGTTTGGAATTCTAGTAGGACTCCCTTCTCCTGGCGCGCCCTGCAAGGGCCGGCCGGCCTCCCCCTCTCCTCCTTTATATACAGGGGTAGGGGGCACCCCAAGACACATCATGTTCTCTTTACCGTGTGCGATGCCCCCCTCCACAGTTACACACCTCGGTCATATCATTGTAGTGCTTAGGCGAAGCCCTACGCCGGTAACATCATCAACACCGTCACCACATCGTCATGCTGACGGAACTCTCCCTCATCCTCAACTGGATCAAGAGCTCGAGGGATGTCATCGAACTGACGTGTGCCGAACATGGAGGTGTCGTACGTTCGGTGCTTGGATCGGTTGGATCGTGAAGACGTTCGACTACATCAACCACGTTAACTAAACGCTTCCGGTTTTGGTCTATGAGGGTATGTGGATACACTCTCCCCTCTCGTTTCTATGCATCTCCTAGATAGATCTTGCGTGTTCGTAGATTTTTTTTTGAATTACTACGTTCCCCAATAGTGGCATCCGAGCCAGGTCTATGTGTAGATGTTTTATGCACGAGTAGAACACAAAGAGTTGTGGGCGATAATAGTCATACTGCTTACCACCAACGTCTTACTTTGATTCAGCAGTATTGTTGGATGAAGCGGCCCGAACCGACATTACATGACCGCGTTCATGAGACTGGTTCTACCGATGTGCTTTTGCACATAGGTGGCTAGCGGGTGTCTGTTTCTCTAACTTTAGTTGAATCAAGTTTGACTACGGCCGACCCTTGATGAAGGTTAAGACAACACACTTGACGAAAAATCATTGTGGTTTTGATGCGTAGGTAAGAACGGTTCTTGCTAGAAGCCCGTAGCAGCCACGTAAAACTTGCAACAACAAAGTAGAGAATGTCTAACTTGTTTTTGTAGGGCTTGTTGTGATGTGATATGGTCAAGGCATGATGAGATATAGATTGTTGTATGAGATCACCATGTTTTGTAACAAAGTTATCGGCAACTGGCAGGAGCCATATGGTTGTTGCTTTATTGTATGAAATGAAATCACCATGTAATTGCTTTACTTTATCACTAAGCAGTAGCGATAGTTGTAGTAGCAATAAGTTGACGAGACAACAATGATGCTACAATCGAGATCAGTGATGATGGAGATCATGACGATGCTTCGGTGATGGAGATCATGAGCACAAGATGATGATGGCCATATCATGCACATATTTTTATTGCATGTGATGTTTATCTTTTCTTCATCTTATTTTTCTTAGTACGGTGGTAGCATTATAACATGATCCCTTACTAAATTTCAAGGTATAAGTGTTCTCCCCGAGTATGCACCATTGCTACAGTTCGTCGTGCTGAGACACCACGTGATGATCGGGTGTGATAAGCTCTATGTTCACATACAACGGGTGCAAGCCAGTTTTGCACACGCAGAATACTCGGGTTAAACTTGACGAGCCTAGCATATGCAGATATGGCCTCGGAACGCTGAGACCAAAAGGTCGAACATGAATCATATAGTAGATATGATTAACATAGTGATGTTCACCATTGAAAACTACTCCATCTCATGTGATGATCAGACATGGTTTAGTTGATTTGGATCACGTGATCACTTAGATGACTAGAGGGATGTTTATCTAAGTGGGAGTTCTTAAGTAATATGATTAATTTAACTTTAATTTATCATGAACTTAGTCCTAATAGTTTTTGCATGTCTATGTTGTTGTAGATCAATGGCCCGTGCTACCGTTCCTTTGAATTTTAATGCGTTCCTAGAGAAAGCTAAGTGGAAAGATGATGGTAGCAATTACACGGACTAGGTCTGTAACTTGAGGATTATCCTCAAGCTGCACAAAAGAATTACGTCTTGGAAGCACCACTAGGTGCAAGGCCTGCTGCAGACGCAACTGCGGATGTTTTGAACATCTGGCAGAGCAAAGCTAATGACTATTCGATATTTCAGTGTGCCATGCTTTACGACTTAGAATCGGGACTTCAAAGACGTTTTGAACGTCATGGAGCATATGAGATTTTCCAAGAGTTGAAATCAATATTTCAAGCAAATGCCCGAGTTGAAAGATATGAAGTCTGCAACAAGTTCTATAGCTGCAAAATGGAGGAGAATAGTTCTATCAGTGAACACATACTCAGAATGTCTGGGTACCATAACCACTTGACTCAGCTGGGAGTTAATCTTCCTGATGATAGTGTCACTGACAGAGTTCTTCAATCACAGCCACCAAGCTATAAAGGCTTCATGATGAACTATAATATGAAAGGGAGGACGAAAACGATTCTCGAGCTCTTCGCAATGCTAAAGGTTGTGGAGGTAGAAATCAAGAAGGAGCATCAAGTGTTGATGGTCAACAAGACCACTAGTTTCAAGAAAAAGGGCAAAGGGAAGAAGGGGAACATCAAGAAGAATAGCAAGCAAGTTGCTACTCCCAAGAAGAAGCCCAAGTCTGGACCTAAGCCTGAAACTGAGTGCTTCTACTGCAAAGGGACTGGTCACTAGAAGCGGAACTGCCCCAAGTATTTGGCGGATATGAAGGATGTGAAAGTGCTAGTATTCGATTAGAGGGGGTGAATAGGCGATTTTTATGAAAGTCTTCAAAACATGGATGTTTTGAAGACAAACGATAGAAATGACCCTATTGATATGCAGCGGAAGGTAGACTACACTAGACAAGCCATAGTCAAGCAAGCAATGAAGTGAAAGAACGAAGACTATAAGCAGCTAGGTAGATTGGATCAGGATGGAAGATAGAATGAAGCCAAACAAACAACAGTCTTCACACTGTGAAGTCAAACATATCAGGCAAGTAGGCAAAGACTTCATGAAGACAAATTGTAAGTAAGGTGGGAGAGGTAGGATAGAATCAGTTGCTCGAAGAGGACAAGGGATTTGTTGGACCAGTTCCAGTTGCTGTGACAACTGTACGTCTAGTTAGGGAGGCTGAGATTCAACTCAGAAGGTCGTGTCTTCACCTTATTCCCCTTGAGCTAAGAACACTTAGTCCTCACCCAATCACTCTGGTAAGTCTTCAAGGGAGACTTCCAAACCTTCACAGACTTCGTTCACTGGCAATCCACAATGACTCTCGGATGCTTAGAACGCGGCGCCTAACCGGCTGGAGGATTCATAGTCCTCAAGTGTAATAAGTCTTTAGATCACGCGGACAGAAAGACTTCAGTGATGCCTAACACTCTTTGGCTCTGGGTGTTTTGGGCTTTGTCCTCCCAAGGATTCTCTCTCAAAAGCTTCGGAGGTGGGTTGCTCTCAAACGACAAAAGACGTGCACAAACTCTGAGCAACCACCAATTTATGGTGTAGGGGTGGGCTATTTATAGCCAGGAGGCAACCCAACCTGATTTGTCCAAAATGACCCTGGGTCACTAAGGAACTGACACGTGTCCAACGGTCAGATTTCAAACACACGCGGCAGCTTAGCTTGGGCTACAAGCCAAGCTGACTCATCCTGCTCTGGATAAGATTTGCTCTCATTGTCTTCGCTTGCAACAAAGAAGAAAAGGAAACTACGAAACAACTATGTCTTTGCACTCCATAGTATTCACGCGATGTCTTCTCCTGCCATAGTCTTCAATGTGAATGTCTTCACAGACCACCATTGTCTTCAATGTTTTCACACATTTTTAGGGGTCATCTTTGGTAGGTAAACCGAATCAATATGGGACTACTACATGTGTTATCTTGCAATTCTCCCAAACACATTAGTCCCTCAACCAAGTTTGTCGTCAATACTCCAAAACCAACTAGGGGTGGCACTAGATGCACTTACAATCTCTCCCTTTTGGTGATTGATGACAAACTGGTTGAAGTTTTCAATGGGGATAAAAGTATGTGAAGGTTTAGTGTTCTGAGTATTGTCTTCATACATAAGACGAGGCTCCCCCTGAAGATGTGCATATAGATGACTTGCGTTTGAATGCAAATGCACATGGCAGGTTTTGCTTTGTGGAGGCCATCATCAAAGTGTGAAGACAATGCATTATACATATAAGTAAGTAACGAAGATAATGATATGCATAATGAAAAATGGATGTCTGCAGAATGACTTCATGCGGGATTTATCATCGCATTACATAATAGCAGATAAAGTAGCAGACGACCATCAAGTTTAAGTGTTACAACTCAGAGAACCAAATGTATCAAAAGACGAGAGTTGTAAGACTTAGCCAAAATAATGCAGCCACCCATAAAGACCCGCTTGAAGACTATCAACTCATATGCTTCTCCCCCTTTTGTCAGTAATGACCAAAAAGGTTTGAAGACATAGAGCATCTACTCGTTCCCAGAAGGAGAAAATGGAGGAGTAGGGTCGTTGCTGGAGTTTGGTGGTGCAGAGGGGCCTGGTGCAGAGTCGATATGCAGTGCATACATGGTTGGTGAAGTGGTGTCGTCTTGTTCATCGACGACATTGGCAACAACAGTTGCAGCCGAAGACGAATACTCAGAGTCTTCAAGAGAGGGAGTACGGCGCCAACTTGCATTAGGAGGAGGCCTGGAGTCAAATTGGAATCTTTCGGTGAAGCCATCTGCTTGAAGATCATCTTTAGAACATAGTAGACTGAGGCTTTTCCTGGACCGCCTAGCATTCTAATGGGCAACAAAGGAGTTCCTGGTAGCCAAATTGCGAATGTGATTGACATCCACCAATATACTATGCATTTGACGCTTAAGCCAGTCATGGTGCTTGTCTTGCTTCTAATGTAAGGCCACAAGCAGTTCTTGATCATTGAGGACTCGAGAGCGCTTCCGAGGCCGTTGAGCGATTGTACTGGCGGTGGCTTCACTATTAGAACGGTGAGGCAAATGCACATTTCCAGCAAGCGGATAAGCACGAACAGTAGCATTAGGAACATGGACTCCTTCAATTGGCTGCGTGAAGCTTTGGTGATCAGCATTGTGAAGATATATTGGCTCCTTGGCAGGATCAGGGTAAATGGCTTCAATAGATAGGTCAACCTCAGGCAAGAAAACCAGATGGTTACGTGCAGAGGGCTAATAGTTGACAGTTTAATGAAGCTTGGTTAGGCGCATCACCCATGGAGCATAAAACTTCAAGCCAAAGAGATCAATCCCAGATGCAACAAGTTGTCGAATGAAGAAATTCTGGGAGTTGAACTTGATGCCATTGACAATATAGAAAACCAAAGTCTTCATGTCGCCTTCAAGTTTGGCAGCAGAAGAATGTCCCTTGATTGGCCAGAGAGTACGCCTCAGGATATGATACACTGTGCATGACAAGTACTCGAGGTCTTGGACAAGGAATTCCTTTGGACATTCCGCATCACGAGGCAATGGCTTCATCATGCTGAGCATCTGACTCATATTGGGTTCAGGCCGCTGAAAATTCTCTGCAGTGATTCAGTGTGGTGTTGACAACCAGGCTCACACCAATCACCTGGAGTGAGCAGGGAGGTAAGCTCAATGATGTCCTGAGCTTTGGCTTCATGGTGCACATCACCTGTCATCCACTCAAGGGTCCATGTCTTCAGATCCCTATTGTAGCCACGTATGTGAAGCTCTTCATTCGGAATGTCTTCAGCAGCTTTGGCTTCAGACTCAAGAACCATCGTAGAAGGGTTCTCTTCAGGGAAGACTTGATGTGCCACTGAGCTAGATTGGTGTGAAACTTCTTCTGGGATGGTAGACATGGAGACCGATGGCTTGAGGCCTTTGCGAAGCTGTTGAAACACGAGCGACGCCTTTGGTGAAGGTGTGGTTTCCATGTAGTTGTCCTCATTGACAATTGGGCTAGTGACTTGCACAGGTGGAGTAGGGGGTGTTGCATCTCGAATTGGGGTTTCTTCTTGCGGGCGATCGGCCCACGAATCATCCTGAGCAATTGGCATCAATGGACGACCAATGTTGATCTATTCACTGCTTGTTCGAGCAGGCGATGGTACCAACTGATGCTCTAGCTGAGGAAGGACTTCATCATCAACAACATTGTCTTTGTGACCAATGTCTTTAGCTGCGTTGGGGTCAACAGCTGGAACTTGCTCTTCTTCGTGAGCCTCTGTGGAAGCAGGCTGGTGGATTACAACTCGACGCTCTTGGTTTGAGGCAGCAGGGGGAGCTACAGAGATGGGTTCAACAATGAGTGGCTGAGAGGCTGCAGCACACTCTTTCTTTGAAGACTTAGTTTCCTTAGTCTTCAGCTTCTTCTTAGAAGGAGCATCGTCAGATGCGTCCTTGTGCTTGCGCTTCTTGGCTTCAGCTTCAGCTGCTCTTGTCTTCTTCAGTTCAGAAGTTGTTGAGGGGACCTTAGGATTCGAGCATGTCATACTGGCCGGGAAGACAATGCAAGGTTCTTCCCACCTTGGTGCAGTGTGGGTCTCAACAGACTTCTTCTTCTTGGCAGCCATCCTGGGGTCGGTGCCAGGCCGCCCAAGAGCTTTACGCTTCTCTGCTTCATTATGGACTTGAACACATTTCTCAGCCATATACTTCATGCGCTGCCTCGAGCCTTTAGCTTTGGTGCATTTCTTGAGAAATTCCTCCTTGAGGTCATGCAACATCTTCTTGAAGATTTGAACATCAGCCACACTGAGCTTGTCCATATGCTTCTTGAAGTGAGCCTTCTCATAGTCAATCTTGTTATTCAGCTCGACAATCTTTTGAGCCAAGGCCAATTCACCAGCAATGGCTCCATGGAAAGTGACGCTGATGTCCATTGGGAGTTGAAGATCATCAATACTGATTTCCTAGTTGTCAAACCACTCATCGATGAAGTTATTGAGAATATCAACGTCAAAGAGCGGCAGATCATTGAAGATTTCAGCTTCTTGTTTGCTCTTGATGGGCATTTCTAGAGCATCATCAGCAAGATCTTCATCACTGGAAAGATCAATGGCTTCATCTTCGTTGCGAAGCACATCGAATGGTGTCAGTGGTTGTCCTGTGGCCTTCTTGGGCAGTGGCTTCTTGGTCCTTTTGGACACACGAGATAAGTCCTCAAATTGCACACTGGGTTCAGGTGGTGCAATTCTCAGTGGCTTCCTTGCTGAAGCTTTTGGTGAAGAAGATGGCTTAGAATCTTTTGTCTTCTTCTTCTTCTTCTTCTTTTCCTTGGGTGGTGAGGGAACAACTTCAGTGTCAGCATCACCATCAGAGTGCTCCACTGTTGCTCTCTGCGCAACAATGTGAGATAGAAGCCCATTGAAATATTCAAAGGGGCCAATTCTGTTTTCATTGGCTTCATGTGTCCCATCAGATCTAGGAGCAGAGGGGCCAGGGTTGAAGTTCAGGCCATAGTCTTTAGCATTCTGGGCAGCAGAATCTTTGGCAAACTGAAAGTTGTGCTTGAAGAGATTGTCGTCACGACACCATAATAAGGAGGACGGGTCGTGATTTTTTGGCTGAGGTCCTCTGACCATGCAAGGATAGAACTCCTGCGCAATAGCTTCAGCCTTGTTCTTCGGCACTAGGTCGCGATACATATAGTCTCCCCATGGATGCTTGATGGCGTTCTTTTCAGCATAGTCTGGTGTGACGAATTTGTACTTGAACCACTCCTCAGCCCAATATCTTCGGATCCACTGAATCTGATTCTTTTGCTGGTTGTAGGTTTCATCAGGGTCTGACTTTTATTGTTCGTACAAGGAAGGAGGCAGATCAAGAGTTGTATTGCCTCCGTGTTGGTTGCCACCCTTCTGAGCAGACTTTTCTGAAGCCATAATATTTAAGTTGATTGGCTTCAGCATAGAGAGTAGCTTCCGTCTGATTGGCTTCAGACAAGAACTGGCTTCAGGAGATTCAATGCGATACTGTAAGTATTCTGCAAATGAATGCAGACTATGAGAACCAAGGGATTCTCCCACGGACATGTACCTGTGACAGCATTAGAGATGCAAGGGGAGGGGAAGAGGTCATATGCATTCTTAGGAGATTTTGAAGATAAATCAGTTTTGAAGACATTGACCTCATAGTGCAAAGACATTCACTTATTTGGAGACAGCCGGTTCCAGATTTGTACAAATCCATGAATAAGTACAAGTGAGGAATCTAAATAGTTATGAGGCATAAGTGAACATACTAAGCATGGTATGAGATGCAAAAGAGAACAAATCCAGATTGCGAAGCTTAGAAACCACTTTTGGAAAAAGTGGCCGGATTTGATAGATCTAAAAGACAGTAAAAAGAAGATTTATTTACCCTTGATGAACTGCTAGATGGATGGAAAGTGAGGCCAAGCAGTTCGATCTCCTGCGCCATAACTTGGCGGCAGAAGACACCTACGGTGGCGGCGGAGAGGACAAGGTCCGCGGCCAGCATGAGGACGGCGACGAAGAGGTTGCGGCAGCTAAGGGCTTCTTCTTCGGTGACAACGCGAGCTAGCGGAGGTGCTAGGGTTTGGTGGAGGTGGCGAGGTGGAAGAACAGATAATGACCGCGCGGGTGAGAATTTGTAAGGAAGAGGAGGGCGGTGCAACGCAATTAGGCTGGTGCCCCTGGTGGTTCACATCTGAAGGACACATGGCATACATGCAACTCATTGAGACTTGTTCCATGTTCCCACGCACGACTGGATCGTCGGGTGGTCGTTCCGGCTTCTCCAGTTTTCAGGCAATAAGGATGCAACATTAAAAACAGATTAAATGTTTGTTAGATTGTCCTCTGCTGACAAGGACTCAGAGAAGACAATTGACAGGTTTCAATAGAATGCATATGATTTGGACAGATAGAGTTGAGGAAGAAGCATAGAGTAGGTTAGGGTCCGATCACATTCACTTAGATTAAAAGATTCAAGAGGAAAGACATAGCTATAAGTGAATGCTGTAGAGGACATAACACAAATATATATATATATATATATATATATATATATATATATATATATATATATATATATATAGGTAAAACTGTGTCTATCAAAGCTTGCCACAGAACTAGTTAAGACTTGCTAAACATTTAACAGTTTAAAAGTAAGTAAAAAATATGAAATAAATAGGGGAGCCTCACTCTAATATAATAAGATGATCCAACGGTGTGATTGTGAAAATATGCATTTATGTGTCCTCGGCGAAAAAACAAGCATTTCAGCTCACTGCAGGATCAATATATATTGAAACATTTGTTCTTTTTGTCCAGGACACATGCAATCATATTTTTTCAGTCCATCTGTTGGATCATGTTATATTATAGATGTGTTGGTTTAGTATTTTTTTCAGGATTTTTGAGAACTTTTACACCGTCGAAAACCTTAACTAGTTCTGTGGCAAGCTATTGTAGAAAATCCTACTCCTATATATATATATATATATATATATATATATATATATATATATATATATATATATATATATATATGAGCCAAATCAACATTGTGAAGATAAATCATGAAGATAAATCAAAGTTGAAGATAATCCAAATACGAAGACTTTGCAAATGTAACGCCAAGAGAAACACTTCAATTAGAATTTGGTGGTGGTGTTACCCACCGTATAGGAAGTATTAGACCCAGACACGGCGCACAATTAGTGTGGCGCTCTGAAGTCAAATTCCACATTAATGTATTCACACTCAAAGGGTAAGTCTTCATTAATTGAAGATATACGTTACTTCGTGTGTTGCACATCTAAGTCGTCAACATGCATAAGCGTTAGGAACTCAAGACGCTTGCCTCGGTGGCCAGGTTTTGCTATTTTGGCCGGAAGTTGTTGCTACCCCCTAAAGTCCCCCGGCTGGCCTAACCCTGGCCCCGTGACCAGCACATTTGACTTTTTCCAGACGGGCTTTGACCAAATGACTTTCTCCCCTAGTTATGATAGGTCAGCCCATAAGAACGCTTCAGAGCCAACGTCTGGGCCGAACCTCTCACAAGATTCCTTCCGTGTCGGCGGTGAAAGGATCGAGATGGACCTAGAGGGGGGTGGTGAATAGGTACAATTACAAATTTTTAATTATTACTTAGCAATTTTAGGCAATAATGTGGAATATGAAGGTGAGCCTAACAATTGCAAGTGAGTATAAAGTACTAAGAAAGTAACACAAGCATGAAGGTAAGCAAGCACACATGATATAAGTAAGTTCTAAGAGACAAGTAACCACAAGTAGAAAGTTAGGGTTAGGAATAACCGCAACTTCCGGGAGACGAGGATGTATGCCGATGTTCACTTCCTTGGAGGGAAGCTAGTCACCGTTAGAGAGGTGGATGCTACCACGAAGGCACACCAACGCCACGAAGGCTCACCCTATTCTCCCTTTGAGACAACACCACGAAGGCGTTTCTCAACCACTAGTGGTATACCTTGGGGTGGTCTCCAAACCCTCACAAACTTTTCCGGGGGTAATCACAAAGGTTGATTCCTCTCCGAAAGACTCCTACCGCCTAGGAGTCTCCAACCTCCAAGAGTAATAAGAACGTTGGGAAAAAGCTCAAGGATTGCTCAAATCACAAATTCCTTTGGTGCAAAGAAGGAGAAGGAGTGGATCTATCACTTGACTGAAGAACTTCTCTCAAATGTTCCTAAATCACTTGGGGATCTAGGATTTGATGTAGAGGATTGAGAGAGAGAGAGAAGAGTGTTCTTGGCAAGCTCAAAGTGAATGGTCAACCTTATCCAGTGGAAGGGAGAAGCCTATATATAGTGGGTGTGGAAAAAGTGACCGTTTGAGCCACTTCAGTGCACAGGAGGGAACGGACGTCCGGACAACCCCAGACGTCCGGTGGCGCAAGTATGTCCGGACGTCCGACAGTTATCGGTCGTCCGGCCGCTGGGAACAAATAAGCCACGAATTTGTGCATAGCACATGGACGTCCGAGACGTGTCGGTCGTCCAGAGCCCGGACTTCCGGAGAGGCCCAGAAATCCATAAATATGGTTCTGTGGTGGAAATACCGGACGTCCGAGATGTGCCGATCGTCCGGAGGCCGGTCGTCCGGAGAGGTTCGGAAATCCGTAAATAACGTTCTGTTGGTGAAACACCGGATTACCGTAGAGAGCCGGACGTCCGGACAACTGAGAGGGGTCTGACGTCCGAAGAGTACCGAACAACCAGAGAGAGAAAACAATTGGAGTTGTGGATTTGAGCAAATCTTTCACTAGTTCCAACGATCCCCTCTTAATAGTGCGGGGTCCCTATACTCAAGAACACCGTAAACAAAGCCAAGGCTAATGTCTTGTATTTCCAATGTTGAGTTATATGCATTTGTCCCTCGTCATGATCCACACTCGGCCTTCGAGACATAATCCTGAGATACACTTGATAAACATGATTAGTCCCAACATACATGTTGTCATCAACATCAAAATATGATTAAGGGCATGGTTGCACTTTCAATCTCCCCCTTTTTGGTAGTTGATGACAACATATATGCACACACATAAATCTAAAAATTTAAAAATCCAAAGGATTTGTTGTGGAGCTCAATAAGCAAAGAATAAGCAAGGAGAGAGCTCCCGCTCAATATGATACCAACACAACCAAATCTCATACACAAGATAATCAAGACAATAAGCTCCATATAGGTTCATCACTCATAGCGTAGAACATAAGTTTCTACAATCTCATAACATGAGTTCGATACAAGCTAATCAATAACATAGCAATGAGTTCGATTACAAGCTAACAAGCTAATATCATAGTATGCATACCGCCTACTCCCCCTTGGCATCAAATACCCCAAAGGGGTGCATAACAGCATCAGAGAGCATCATCATCATCATCGTCATGTGCACCACTGCCACCAGCCTCGTCAAAGAACTCAGCCCACTCAGGACCTGAGGGAAAACCAAAATCAGACGGTGGCTCACCAGGAAGGCGGTCATCATCATTCACATCGAACACTCCGGAGTCTCTCAGACGAGTCTTCAGAGCATTCTTGGAAGTGATAAGGCGCGTGACAACAGCATGGTTTTGGGAGCAGTTAAACAAAACAGCCTTCATCAAGGCAGAGTGGGCCTTCCCCAGAAAGCGCGATATGCGACCAAACGGTGCAGATCCGGAGGGAGCAGAACGCGGGATGCTAGCAGCAGTGCGGCGCGGATGAGCAGAAGAGGAAGAGTCCTCGGGAACATAGTTATCAGCCTTGTGTGGGGGAATGACCCATTGCTCATGCAAATGAGTGCGGGCAATAGGGAACGAAGCCACACTCTCGATGAAAGCCTGAAGAAAGGGAGCATGAGGAAAGGCCCGCTTGTGCTAAAACGAAGCGAGGCGAATCTCATGCCATAGAAAATGAGGCACATTGGTCTTCCCTTTTGGAGTCGTATAGAGGCGATGCATGAGATCGATGCAGTAGCTACTGTAGGACCCCTTGTCTCCCATCTTAGGATAAATGGTGCGAATGGCACATAGATAGATAATGAAGAAAGGAGCATGCCAAATGGAAACTTGGTTAAAACCTTTATGTGTCTCATCATTAGTAAGTTGTGAAATGGGTTTGATAAGATCAGCACATGCATCAGGGCCCTTGGGTCTATGGTCGGGGTCATCATTGTGAATTTTGAACCCGGTGTCAGGAAAACCAAGGGCAGTAACAAATTGAGAGTAAGAAGCCGAGAGCTTTGTGTAGGCGGTCATCCAAGTAACAGTGTTATTTGGACCAAAAAATCATGTGGCATAGAATTGATGAATGGCGGCTTGGTTAAAGTCATGTTGAAATGTAAATGGGGCAGCAAGATTGGAGGACTCAATGAGCTCAATAGCCCCGGAATATTTTTCCGGATGAGTACGAATATGTTCTAAATCAATGCACAAATGCACAGAAAGACCCTTAGGAATGATGATAGTGGTAAAAATCTCAGCTTGGACATTAGTGCGAAAATGAGGGTCCCTAGAGTCACGAGCAATCGCGAATTGATCAACATCACGACGTAACTTAAGATAGGAGGCAATGGGACCACATTGAACCGCTTAACGTGACGGTCGTGTGCTAGAGGAGGTTCAAGTGAGATATGATGAGCATCACCGTGAGGTTGGACCGGAGGAGGAGGAGGCTGGAAGGTGGGCCGACGAGTTCCCGGCTTGGGTGCGGAGGTGCGAACAGCCACAAACGCGGACTGCTCCAAATCATCCATTTCATCCTCATAGTCGGATCCCTCCGAGGATGAGTTGCTAGAAGAGCTGTGAGAACAGGCGACGTGCTTCCGAGGACGAGCCCGCTCCCGGGAGTCATCGGAGCCACCATGACGAGATGTGCGAGGTGGCCCACTGGTGACTTTCTTGTGTGCAGAGTGCTTGGTCTTGGGCATCACGACCTTTGAGTGAGGAACGCTGAGGGAGACGGCGATTGGAACGAATCAGTGAATGGCCGAGTGGCTACGGCACGTGGTGTGACGACGGTGACCGGAGCTTAAGCGGGGACAGAGGCGACCCGAGCGGCCACAATGAGTGGCGGGACCACGGCGAGGACCCCGTGCAGTGAGCGGCCACGGCGAGGTTCACGGGTAGCGTGCGGCCGCGGCGACGAGCCGCGAGACAGGGGCGGCGGCGGTGGGGAACAGAGGAGAGAGGTTGAATGGATTAGCGTAACTGACCCAAAAACCCACCCCGCGCTATATATAGGTGCCCTAGAAATTGTCCGGACGACCAGAGATTTACGGACGTCCGGTGCCTAGGCCAGGAAAAAATGAACGGACGTCCGGATAGGCTGGACGACCGTGCTGAGGTCAACAGAAGGCTTTTTACGGACGACCGGAGCGCGATGGACGTCCGGTGTCGGAGAAACGTCCGGACGACCAGGGATCCACGGATATCCGGCGCCTGGGCCAGGAAAAGATACCAGAGAGCTTTTTACGGACGTCCGGAACATAACGGACGACCGGAAGCATATAAGAGTTTTTGAGAGGAGTAGGGTACAATTATTTGTGCAGCAAATCATGATGAGGAGATGATGATTACCGTATGTAGTAAGAATTTCTGTTAAGCAAAGAGTATCCTATGCCAACAATAATAAGACATATACCGCTCATATATTGTTCTCATGACAAGAGTGGTGGCTACTGCCACCATGTATGAGTATATGTGACATGGCACGGAAAGATTGGAACTTTGAGTGCATAATCACTACTCCATCATGGGAAGCACCATAGTTAGATGTCATGGTAGCTTTGAGAGTGTTTGTTCTTTTTATGCATTTCATAGGGTGAGGATATTCATGAGTTGAGTGTCTCCCCCTAAATATATGCATACATCAAGACAAGACATTAAGTTCATGCATGAATGGGTACTAGATTTCACATAATATTTTCAAGCTCCAAGATACCAAGTTCACGCCTAAGTCGTCAAAACCTTGCTTCATCCAATGGTTTGGTGAAAATATCTGCTAGTTGCAAATCTGTACCAACATGATCGATGTGAATATCACCCTTTTCCACATGATCTCTCAAGAAGTGATACCTAATATCAATGTGCTTGGTGCGGAGATGATTCTTTGGGTTCTCAGCAATATTGATGGCACTTTCATTATCACATAGGAGAGGCACATGTCTATAAGTGATACCATAATCCTTCAAGGTTTGTCTCATCCATAGTAATTGAGTTGCACAACTGCCGGCTGCAATGTATTCAGCTTCTGCGGTAGAGAGGGCAATACAATTTTGTTTCTTCGAGGACCAACTTACCAAGGAGCGACCAAGAAATTGACATGCACCGGAGGTGGACTTATGATCCACTCTGTCTCCAGCCCAATCCGCATCCGTGTACCCAATGAGATAAAACTTAGCATCCTTGGGGTACCATAGACCCAACTTTAGGGTGTGAACAAGGTATCTAAGAATATGCTTAACCGACTTATGATGACTTTCCCTAGGGGAAGCTTGAAATCTAGCACACATGCATACACTAAACATGATGTCTGGTCTAGATGCACAAAGATAAATCAATGAACCAATCATAGAGCGGTATTTAGATGGGTCGAAAGGGATACCATTGGTGTCTTCAGTGAGTACAATTTTGGTTGGCATGGGTGTCTTACATGGACTAGCATCAGTCATGCCAAACTTCTCTAGGATATCCTTGAGGTATTTTGCTTGAGACAAGAAAATTCCTTCTTGAAATTGTTGAATTTGAAATCCAAGAAAGAACTTCAAATCCGTATTAAGTGACATTTCAAAATTCTTATTCATGGAGTCCGCAAACTTCTTGCACAAATGAATGTTAGGAGAACCAAAAATTATATCATCTACATAGATTTGGCATAAGATCAAATCACCCTTGTCCCTCTTAGTAAAAAGAGTGGGCTCAATCACCCATCTTACAAAGCCATCATCGAGTAAAAACTTCTTAAGATGATCATACCAAGCACGAGGTGCTTGTTTGAGGCCATACAGAGCCTTATGAAGTTTATACATAGTCTTTGTGATCGGGATCAATGAACCCAGGTGGTTGTGAAACATATACTTCTTGTAGAGGACTGTTAAGGAAAGCACTCTTTACATCCATTTGATGCAATGTAAATCCATTGAAAGCAGCATAAGCAAGTAAGATGTGAATGGATTCAAGACGGGCAACAGGGGCAAAGGTCTCACCAAAGTCCAAACCTTCAACTTGTGAGTACCCTTGAGCCACTAACCTTGCCTTGTTGCGGATGATTATACCATTCTCATCTTGCTTGTTCTTGAAAATCCATTTTGTTCCAATGACATTGTGTTCCGTAGTTGGCCTCTTGACTAATGACCACACTTGGTTGCGTTCAAAACGGTTCAACTCTTCTTGCATAGCAATGAGCCAATCATTGTCCATCATTGCATCTTGTACCTTGAGAGGTTCAACACTAGACACAAACGAGAAGTGAGCACAAAAGTTAGTCAACTGTTTACGAGTGACTCTACCTTCCGATATGCCAGTGAGAATTTTGTCAACATCAACACGACCGGCCACTCGAGGCATGATGGAGGTTAGAGTTTCTCGAGGTTCAACTTCATGTCCATCATCCACGTCCTCAACATATGGATCATTAATATGTGGAGGAAGATCTTCTTGTTCATGTTGCATTTGTTGAGGTTCATCATCAATGATTGGACTTTCTTGTTCTTGCCCTTGATGATGATCTTGTTCTTGAAGATTATCATGAAGAGGAACTTGATCATCTTCTTCTACTTGGGCTAAGGGCATCGATTGAGCAATAGGAACTTGTGATGGTATGGGTGTTGAAGTAGTTTGATGATGTGTGAAGCTTCCATCTTCAACTTCATCATCATGAGGTTCTTGTTCCATAGGAAGAAGTGCACCAATGCCCATGGTCAAAATATCTTGAGAAGAATCTTCTTCACCTGCATCACTTAGATTAACTTGCTCCCCATGGGAGCCATTAAATTCATCAAACACCACGTCACCAGTTTCTACAACACATCCATTGGATTTGTTGTAGACTCTATAGGCGTGAGAGTTTGATCCATAGCCAACAAATATGCCCTCAATTGCTTTGGATTGAAATTTTCCTAACCGTTCTCTTTTGTTGAGGATGAAACATTTGCACCCAAATACACGAAAGTACTTGACATTTTGGCTTGTTCCCAGTTAGGAGCTCATAGGGAGTCTTTTCCAATATAGTACGGAGGAAGAGCCGGTTTGATGCATGGCATGCAGTGTTGACAGCTTCGACCCAAAAACTATGTGGTGACTTGTATTCATCCAACATGGACCTTGCCATCTCCACAAGTGTACGATTCTTCCTTTCGGCTAAACCATTTTGCTGAGGAGTGTATGGAGCTGAATATTGATGCTCAATCCCTTCACCACTAAGGAATTCTTCCAAGGTATAGTTTTTGAACTCAGATCCATTGTCACTTCTTATTGCCAAGATTTCTTTGTCAAACTTGTGTTGTGCTTGCTTGGAAAAATCAATGAAGGTGATCTTCGTCTCGTCCTTGGACTTGAGGAAAAACACCCATGTATATCTTGAGTAATCATCAACAATGACAAGTCCATACTTTTTCCCACCAAGACTATCCCATGAAGGAGGGCCAAAGAGATCCACATGAAGGAGCTCCAAAGGCCTTGAAGTAGACACAATATTCTTGGGTGGGTGCTTTGATTGATATTGCTTCCCGGCTATGCATGCACTACACACACGATCTTTCTCAAAAGAGACATTTGTTAGTCCAAGGATAGGGTAGCCACCCCTTGTCGGCCTTGGCCATTAGACAAGTTGCATGGAATGTGCTCTCTTTCGAGAAATCAGCCGTGTAAAGGTTTCCGTCCAACTCTCCAACAAAGGCCACTTCGAGAGTATCTCTCTTAAAGACTTTCACATCCGTTAGTCCAAATAGTGTATCATAACCAACAGAAGCCAATTGATGAACAGAAAGCAAATGATATTTAAGGGATTGGACATGCATGACATTTGCAAGAGACATGTCATTTGTGATAGCCACCTTCCCCAACCCAAGTACCTGTCCTTTTGATCCTCCACCAAACATAGTGCTCATAAATGGTTGAATAGCTTCCATGAAATCATAGAGAAATTTGCTATCTTCGGTCATATGATTGGTACATCCACTATCAATCACCCATTTTACTCCACCGGAGAAGGCAACCTACACACAATTATTACTTGGTTAGAGGCACCCATTTTGCAATGGGACCTCTCAAGTTAGTCACAAGGGTCTTAGGGACCCAAATAGCATAAAACCAAAATGCATTTCGAGGACCAACAAACTTTGCATAAACTTCTCCATCCTTAGTCTTATGAAGTACATAGGATGGAGGCATGAACTCTTTTGGCTTGTTGAGAGTGGGCATGCCCCTTGTGGCCTTCCCACTAACAACCTTACCTTTCACCTTGTGCCCTTCTCGTACAAAAGTTTCTTTTAAAGGGGTGGTGCACTTTTGAGAGGACGTCTTCTTCTTGCTTGTGCTTGGGTCAAACCCGAGTCCCTCTTTGGCAAACACTTCATTATGTTGGCTCAACACCTCATTAAGGTTATTTTGCCCTTGAGCACATGTCATGAGCCCTTTCTTGATTTGAGCCTTGAGAAAATGATTCTCCTCAAGAATGGATGCTAGATCACTACTAGAGTTAGTAGAACAAGCATCAACAATGACAATAGGAGACGAGTAAGCCTTAGCTAGAGTTTCAAGATAAGTAAGTTTGAGCGTCTCAAAACTCTTTGTAAGAAGGGTGAGCTCTTCTTCCTTAGTCTTGAGGGACACGGATAGAAGCTCACAATCCTTAGAGAGAGAAGCATGAGACTTCACAAGCTTACTTTTATCATTCATCAACTCTTCACAAGAGTCAATAGCCTTTTTCAAGGAGGCAAGATCTTTAGTATGAACATCAATATTTGCACCAATTTTTAAGCATAGTTCATCATTTCGTGCTTCCTCATATTGGACTTTCCGCTCAAGGATTTCACATTTTTTCCTTTTCCACGGTGACGAGGGTTTCGAGTTCCTTAATGGTGATGGTGTGCTTACTCACCATCTCCATAAGCATACGAAACATTGTGAGCTTCTTTCCTTTGATGGAGCACATGAATTTATTAAGTTTAGCAAGCATAGGATCATCTAGATCATCATCCTCATAACTATCCTCCGCATCAAGATACTCATCACTAGGAGTAGAAGGAGTGAAAAGAGGGGGATTTGATCGTGGAGTTACCTTGACCTTGTCAGGAGAACTTTGGTCCTCTCCATCTTCTACCACGGCTTTTGCCATTAGGCACTTGTGAGCGTTTCCCTTGTAGTCTTTCATGTAGTTGTAGGCGACCACATCACCACTCTTGTTTACTAACCCCAAAGTGTTTTGAGAGTCTTGAGCAACTCCGGCAACACCACTAACATCATCCAGATCGGATTCTTCTTGAGCAACCATTGCTTTCCCATCTCTCTTCTTGAGCTTGGAGTCCAAAGGATTTGGCAACTTCTTCTTGAGAAAGGTCTTGGGAAACCTTGGTTTATCCTCTCTCTTCTCATAAGGGCACTCGTTGGAGAAGTGGTTGGTTTCTTCACAGTTGTAGCATTTTCTTACTTTCTTCTTTTGAAATCTTCCCTTGAATTTTCCCGCGCTAAACTTCTTGACAAAGAGATCCATGTCTTCATATGAAGGGCCCTCATCGGATTCAATCTCATTACCATCATCATCATCATAATCTTCTTCTTCCTCTTCACTTTCCTCATCTTCACATACATGCTTGGCCTTCAATGCAAGATTGATCTTTGATGATGGGGTACCATGCATGGCATGATGTTTTGTGGCATTAGCATTTGACTCTTCAAATAGTTGGAAGGTGGATATGATGTCATCTGTAGTCATTTCTTCGAAGGCATGGTGTTGTCTTATGTCCCACACCATTTGATGGTGATATGGGGCAAGAGCATGAAGCAACTTATCCACAAGGAATCGCTTAGTCATGTTGAATCCATCTTGTGTCTTGTCACACTCACACGACTCAATGTCGGCAGTGAGGGTCATGAGACGCTCAAGGAGTTGATTGGGGGTTTCACCTTTCTCCATACAAAAGTTTTGCAAATGCCTCTTTGTTGGGAATATAGATATTTGTGTAAGCCGCCCAGGAGGGGCCGGGTTACGCAAAGAGACTCATCAGAGAGAAGCCCAAGGCCAAGCATGAAGATAGCGGTTCAAGAAGGGCTTAAGGCCCGCTGGCGACTTAAGGCCCGTTATAGTAAACCGCTGTAATGATATTACTTGTACCATAAGGTAGACTAAACTAGTCACCGAGCCGGACATTGTTTATGAGCCGGCCGGGACTCTGTAAGCCGCAGGGCATCCACCCGTGTATATAAGGGGACGACCCGCTGGCGGCTTAGGGCAAGAAACAACTCATCGAGAGCCAGGCATAGCGTGTCTCGCTCCCTGGTCATCGAAACATCAATACCAACCCAACTAGACGTAGGCCTTACCTTCACCGTAAGGGGCCGAACTAGTATAAACCCTCTCGTGTCCTTTGTCCCGATTTAACCCCTTCAAGCTTCCTAGTTGCAATGGCTCCACAACTAAGTCCTTTCACGAGGACATCTGACGTGACAATTCCACGACAGTTGGCGCCCACCATGGGGCCAGCGCACGGTGGATTTGAGTTCTTGAAGGGCAACTTCGAAGGGCTCAAGGGATACGTGGTGGGCCGGATGACCAAGAGTCGTCGCGGCAAGATCTACATCGACGACGAAGGCTGTGGTCCCAATGCCGGCTCAATTGAGTACGGATACCGGGTCCCCTTCGGCGTAATCCATGTCTTCATTTGCCGGATCGGTGAGCCGGGCCCTGAGCCGAACAACTACACCGACCTTGTCGAAACGGCTCAGCGTGCAAGGAAGACCCAGACTCAACCTGTCTTGAGGCGTGCCTTCGTGGGCTGCATCCACAAAGAGGTATTTCCTGAAGGATGTGAAGATGGGGGTGAGACGGCCGTCCTCTCAGACGGTGACTCATCCATCGGCTCAACAGATTCGTTGTATCAGGTGCAAGACGGCACGCTCGGGGGCTGTTCTGATGGCAGCAGTATTCCGGACCCCTGTGAGCCGCCAAGATGGACATGGATCTTCATGGCTGGAACTCAGCCCGGTTCAAACTCTACAGCTGCGGCAGCGATCCCATCCGGGTTAGGAGCAGCCGGGGCAGGCGGCCCCGTGTGCCCACCGGCTCAGGTATTGATGGATCTCATGGACAAGCTTACGGCCCTGTTAACCGCCACGGTTATTCCTGCAGACAAAGATGAGCATGATGCAGTGGTAGCCCAGGTGCATGAAGAGATAGCTCAGGCCAAGGAGGCCTTGGCAGCGGAGGATACTAGACTAGCTATAGAGCGGGCGGCTCTCGACGCCCGGGCACAGCGCTTGCAGTCAGAAGCTTACCAGCTCATGATGAGCTTAAATGCGTCCAATGAGGTAATGAGGAGGAGACATTCGAAGACTCAGTCTCGGTTACCTCCGAATTACGACCCTCGGGTTCTTTTCGCTACACCCGAAGCCGGCCCAAGTAACCTGGAGGCCAATCAGTTTATGATAGCCGGAACAGGAGGGCCGACTCAGCCTCGGGAGATGGCACCACCTCACGTGAGCATGCCACCGCCGCGTTATGTACCGGTTCCACCGGGTCACTTTTCCAACCCCATGGAGAACTTAATCACAGCTTCAGCGCGTTTGGCGGCTCTTCCTATGGAGGGTGATGACCCGGCGGCAGTAGAGACCGGGAGAGTCAGAGAGCTCCTCCAGACGACTTTAGCTCAGCAGGAGACCTATTATTACAGCCGGGACAGGATTCATTCAACTCCCCCGCCCTGGTTAGCACCACCTCTCCAGAACCAGAGCCCGAGTTACAGCAGGCACATGGAGTCGGAAGCTTTGTCAAGCAACGCCCAACGCCGTAACCAGCCCGGTGGCTATAACCCGGGGCAAGATCGAATACGCCAGTAGAACGAGCAGGCGCCTCAGGCGGCGGCTCAACAGATGGCACATCAAGATTTTCCAGAGTACCCCACAACTTCTGTTGAGGCAGGTGTCGCCACCAGAACCGGTGGTGTTCCTTGTCTAGTTCCGGCTTTACGTAATGTGCGGTTGCCCACGGATTTCAAGGGACCTCGAAAGGTGCCGAATTACACGGCCGACTTGCAGCCCGGAGCATGGATTGAGAGTTATGATATGGCCATGGAGCTGTTGGAAGTTAGTGACACGATGATGGCTAAATATTTCACCATGATGCTAGATGGAACGGCCCGGTCTTGGTTAAAGGGCCTGCCACCCAATTCCATTGGTTCATGGGGCGAGTTAAAGGCCCGGTTCATCCAGAACTTCAAGGACACATGTAAGCAATCTATGTCGATTGTGGACCTGATGGATTGCAAGCAAGAGGAAGGTGAGTCCACCACCCATTGAGTACGTCGGGTCAAGGAGATCATTCATTCCTCCGACAAGATGGATGCCGGTTCTGCAGTCCTTATGTTAGAGAAAAATTGCCGTTTTGAGCCATTGAGACAGAAGCTGGGGCGCCTTAAACGTGACCTCACGGATATGGGGACGTTGATGGCGGCTTTAGTCAAATATGCCGATTCTGATAGTACCAAGGATCCCATGTCTGACGATGAGAAGACAGGGAAGGGAAAAAGGAACGGCAATGGAAAGGGTCAGCAGCATAACCCGGGGAATCAAGGCGGCAATAAGCGTAAGGTGGATGGTAACCCGGAGTTTGTGGCCAATGCCAACGCACGAGGTAACAACAAGAGATATAAGGGTAAGCCGCCTCGGTCCGGCGGGTTAGGCCCGTCTCTTGAGCAGCTACTCAATGAGCCCTGCCCAAAGCACGGCACCCAGGAGCACCCCGCCACCCACCTATGGAAGGATTGTGCGATCATGAAGGCATTTAAAAATTCCAACACCTTCGATGGCAGTCACGGATCTGGCGGCGGCTCAGGAGCTGGCGGCTTTCATGGCCCGGGCGGTGGCTCAAATTCCGGTTTTCAGGGGAATTCAGGTGGTAATAATCAGCAGCAGTCTGTGTCGGTGTTCTGGGAACGGGGGTCCCCAGACTTGCCTGCCTGTGGCCCGCGGCGTGGCTCAAAGGGGGGCCCGGCACGGCCCATCTTCATCAACACAAGATCAAGACCCTCGCGAGGGGCCAAGCCTCGCGGGGCGGGCGACAAGGAGCTTCGTCAGGCGCGGCCTCATCAGGCTGGCTCACGAGGAGGCGGAGAGATCAAGGCGGGGTACCTTGCGAGGTGCCCATGACGCAAGCCATGACGACCAAGGGCGCCAGCCTGCGAAGTGTCCTCCTTTCCTCTTTGGTGCAAAGGGAGCAAGCGCAGGCGAGAGTATCAAGCAAAGGCGTCCATTTCGGTGCAACAAGACCAAGACCAGTCCAACGGCAGGATGGAGGTCATCGTGGAGCCCAAGCCGGCGTCACCACCAGAGCCTTTGACAGGCGAGGACTAACTGTAGTCAGGATAAGTGTACCAGATGTTCCCCTTCAAAATGGCCAATTGTTGGCGCCCTTCCCGCTCAATATTTGGGAAGAGGCCCAGGGCCTTTGCCTATAAATAGGACTAGCCACCATAGTATAGGGCATCTCGAATCGACCCCGCCGAAGGGACAACACCACCACAAGAACAGACCCTCGTGAGGCTGTTCTTCCTTGTATTGTTCGTCATCAGCCCAAGAGGCAATCCACCGCACCACACACTGGAGTAGGGTATTACGCCGCAATGGTGGCCTGAACCAGTATAAACACTGTGTCCCTTGTGTTGTTCTTTTGATAGCTTAGATCCTAGCATGGCGGTAGGGTGCAGGTAGGTAGTGGGCGAGATCTCCGTGCGCACCCCAGTGTTCGAACCTCAAGGGTCTGCCGGAACCCGAAATCCGACATTTGGCGCGCCAGGTAGGGGTGCGCCGGAATTCGTCTTCCACCGCCCTGTTCTCCTCCGACCATCGCATCCATGTCTGACGCTCGTCGGGCCCGCGTCGAGCGCCAAGCCGCTCTCGCCTCCCATGTCGCCCAGATGGCCCCCGTCGGTGGGCGTCCTCGTCGTTCCCCGTCGCCCGCCATCAACGCCGCCACCGGCCCGGCGGGGAACGAGCAGCAAGCATCATCCCAGCATCCCTCCGTGAGGCAAGACGGCCGCACTGCTACCCCCTCGTTCACCCCAGCGGGTTCTTCGTCTCCTGCGTTCCGCGCACCCATGGAGGCTCGAGCTGCGCTCATCGCGGCGAACGAGCTCCTGCGCTACCGTCCCGTCGACGACGTCTACGAAGAAAGGCTCGACCGCATCGCCGAGCTCGTCCGCGCCGCAGGGGGCTCTCCTGCACCGTCCGTCCCGCTGCGCCGCACCCCGCCCTGCGCGGGCGATGAAGCCCCAGGGGCGCCCCAGCCGCCTCCTCCTCAAGAAGGCACCCTGGCCCTAAGGCGCTTGGCCCCTGGGCGGGATCCGCCCCGTCAGGCGCCAGCGCGGCAAGAGCAGAGCTGCCAAGAAGTCCCTCGTCCGCAAGAAGCTGCCCGAGTGCTCCCTGCTCCGGCTCGTCCCGACCACGCTCCCGCTCCCGCGCGTCAAGGCCCCGCACTGCTCCCAGCTGCAGCGTGTGGGGACCCGCAAGACCAAGCTCTTCGTCACCCAAGGCCTCCCATAGCCACAGCAGGCTGCCGTGCCTTGACCACCGAGCTACGCAATGTTGCGTGGCTCGGCAAGTTCAAGCCAGACCTGCCTCCTCGCTATGATGGCACGGCCGACCCCACCGAGTTCCTCCAGCTCTACGAGCTGGGCATCGAAGCCGCCAACGGAGACGGGAAGGTCATGGCGAACTGGTTCCCCATGGCGCTCAAGGACGGGGCCTGCACCTGGCTCCTGAACTTGGCCCCCGGCATGGTCTCCTCCTGGGACAAGATGCGCACCCGCTTCATCGCCAACTTCCAAGGTACTCGCGACTGGCCACCTGCCATGAGCGACATGCGCCGCATCAAGCAGCAACCAGGGGAGACCCTGCAAAAGTACATCCAGTGCTTCAACAACGCGGACCACAAGATTCCCAAGGTGACCGAGGAGGCCATCATCTCAGCCTTCTCGGACGGCTTGCGTGACATCAAGATGAAGGAGGAGCTGGCGATGCATGAAGACCTGTGCACCTCTCTGGAGCTGTTCAACTTGGCGACCAAGTGCGCCAGAGCTGAGGAAGGGCGCCTCTCCCTCCTCGAGCTGCCTGACGCAGACCCAGAAGAGAAGAAACCCAAGGCCAAGGATGTGAAGCGCAAGGGGGCTACCGTGCTAGCGGTAGAACCAGACACCAAGCGGGGTAGAGATCTGCCCGAATCTTCCAAGGGCAGCCGGTACTGTGTGTACCATGACCTCCACACCCACAACACCAACGAATGTCAAGAGCTTCGGGCCGTGCGAGAAGGAAGGATCGGACGACGCCCTGACCACAGCGACCGGGGCTACGGTCGAGGAGGAAGGAACGCCGGACGCTGGGAAGACCGCGGCCGACGTCAAGGGTGGCGCGACCGACCTCGCGAGGATCGCTGGCAAGACCCGCCTCGCGAGGGAGACTGGGGGGATCAACCTCGCGAGGATCTCCCGCATGGTAACGCAGGCCTCCCTCCGTGGCCGCCTCAGCCAAGGAGAAACGAGGACCGTCATCAGGACGAGGGGGCTGGGGGCTTCCAGGAGCCACATGCGATCGCCTGCATCCTGGGCGGATCTCAAGCCCCAGCCTCTCAGCGCATCTTCAAGCAGTTCGCCCGCGAAGTGAACGCAGTCCTCCCCAAGCTCGAAGCCACGCGCCCTCTTAGGTGGTCGGCATGCGCCATCACGTTCAGCTCAGTGGATCAGCTCAAGTGCACGGCCACAGCCGGAGTCCTCCCGATGTTCTGTTCCCCGATCATCAACAACGTGCTAGTCACTAGGACTCTCGTCGATGGTGGGGCAGGGCTCAATGTCCTGTCCGTGGAAACATTCAACAATCTTCAGGTGCCCTACGATCAGCTTCAGCCAACCAAGCCTTTCTCCAGAGTCATCGATGGCTCCACGGTCCCAATTGGACAGGTTCGCCTCCCTGTCACCTTCGGGACACGTGACAACTACCGCGCGGAGCTCATCGACTTCGACGTCGCTCACATCCGCCTGCCGTACAACGCCATCCTCGGGTACCCAGCGCTGGCCAAGTTCATGGCCGTGACTCACCATGGCTACAACGTCCTCAAGATGCCAGGAAGTGGCGGGGTCATCATGGTACCCTGCGAGGAGAAAGACGCGGTGTGCTCCCTGGAGCGAGCCTTTCAGGCCGCATCACTGGAAGACCCGGACCACGGAAGCAGGAGGCTTCCCGAGGCCGCCCCCAAGAAGAAGAAGACATCGTCCGGCCTGGCCCCTCAGGAGGCAGGTCCCTCAGGGCCCGGGCCTGCGCAGGAGGAACCTCCTTCTATCGCATAGGAAAGCGCGCCCGGCGCCCTTCTCAGGCAGGGCTCGGGGGCTCTCCCCTGGAGGGCCGTCGACCTTGCCAAGGTCACGAGGGAGGCGCTTGGGCACCACTTGGAGGCGTGTTTCGAAGCACGCTTCCCTCAAGAAGGAGCAAGGCAAGGAGGGCCGAACCCTCAGGAGTTCGTCAGCAAGGCCGTTCAGGAGTTACAGGAGTCAAGGATCATGAGTGGCAGCCGCTGCTAACCCGCCGCAGCTCCCCATCCAGGAGAGGATGGCGGGCTGCGCGTCTGCATTGACATCCCAGGGCTCAACCGAGTCGCCTCTCAGGAGCGCTTCTGGCGCTCACGTGTGGGGCGCTGCGGAGGCCCACCCCACAGCTACGTTCGCATGCCCTACGGCTTGCCGAACGCAGCTGCGGTACGCCAGCGCCTCATGAGGAGCATCCTGGAGGCTCAGGAGGCCAGGCACTCTGCAGTCCTGGCGGAGATGGAGATGGTTCGCGAGGAACCACCAGAGCCCCCAGAGCATCCCGAGGCTCCTGGGCCTGGGGGCTCGTGAAGATCGACACCCGCAGCCCGCTTCGTCTGCTACCTCAACACCCCAGCGTCGTCAACACTATCAGGTGACATCTTTCTAGTTTCATTTCCAGCTGGGAGCGCCCCCCAGGGCCACATCATTCCCAGGCCGCGTGAGTCCGTCCCTGCGGCGTGTATCCCTTTTATTTCATGTTCTTAGCTCACTTTGTTGGGGGCGCCCCTCGGGCTGCATCATCCCCAAGTCGCTCAGGTCAGACCCAGCGGCGTGTATCCCTCTTGCGTTTATTTTCGGGCTATGCGTTAGAATCATCATGCTTGTTATTTGGTGCCTGTCTGCAGCACCCCTTCTCCCTTGATGGCGGAAGCTTGCGCGTTAAAGGGGGGGGGGGTACCTGAGCATCGCGACTCAGGGCTCCTACCGGCTCTCCAGCCCTCACCCTCTGGCTTTGCCCACGGCATCGCGCCCCGGCAAACCAGCGACGGCTGAGACCAGCTCGAGGGCCGGGACCCGAGGACGTAGAGCGCCGTCATCTAACCAAGCTTGCGCGTTAAAGGGGGGTACCTGAGCATCGCGACTCAGGGCTCCTACCGGCTCTCCAGCCCTCACCCTCTGGCTTTGCCCACGACATCGCGCCCCGGCAAACCAGCAATGGCTGAGACTAGCTCGAGGGCCGGGACCCGAGGACGTAGAGCATCGGCATCTGGCCAATTTTGCAGGAACACATCACAAGTTAAGGCCGAGTGCCAGATGCAATCCGCCTTGAGGTAGGGCCCCGTGAGTCTCGTGCTGGCTCACGGGTGCCCAGATACACCTCCTCACGCCCTACCGTGCCGACCACGTGTCAGGGTAGGGTTGTATACGCCCCGGGGGCTCCTCCCGAAGGGGAGCCCCCTCCCACGCACCAGTGGAAGCACCATACTCCGTGCTGGCTGGCGACACTGCCGAGGAGTGGCTATGCCCGTACACATACGGTAGCGCTATTCTCCGCGCTGGTGATAAACAACTGAGGGTGGCCCTTGGCCGCATCAACCTCAGGGAGCCTAGAGCTCAGTGTCTGGTCTCATTGCAACGCCTCCCCTCGGGAGTGCCGCATGAGAGGGCTAGGCACGGGGGCTGCGCCTGGGTCACACCCAGACGTACGCCACCCAGCCAGGCCCCTCGGGCCTGGTTCGTCGCGCATCTCTCCCCGAGCGGAGCCAAGGTACGAAGGCCATTTGAGCGTCAAGGGGGACTCCTGAGCATTGCGACTCAGGAGCCTAACTGGTCACGTAGCCCCTCACTCCTTAGTTCCGAAAGGCTAACGGCGGTTGAGGTATGCACGGGGCCGGGCTCTGCAGACGTAGAATGGTAGATCCACCCACACATCTCACCTCCCTACTTGTTGTTCATGCGCCAAGGGGGACTCCTGAGCATCGCGACTTAGGAGCCTAACTTGTCACATAGCCCCTCACTCCTTGGTCCCGTCCTGGTTTCCGGTCGGGGCTAACGGCAGCTGAGGTATGCACGGGGCCGGGCTCTGCCGGCGTAGAACACGAGCAAGTAGGGAAAGTGCAAATTTCAAGGAATTCAAAAGAAAATATTACAGTCCATACTGTTATCATAATACCAAACGCAAGTTTAAACGCCTCCCCGAGGCATGGTACATGTGCAGGAATTAAAAGCAGGACGGGAGCCGCAATGGAGTCACTTGTCGGCGGTGGAGCTACGCGGAGCGGGTTTGCCTTGCGGAGCCGCAGTGCTGGCAGCACCTCGCTTCGGCCTGGTGTTGAAGGCCCGGAACTTCCCCAGCAGCGCCTCCGCGCGACCCTTCACGGCCTCGGTAGCGGCAGCGGCAAGCTCGCCGCTCGCCGGCTCTAGAAGGCTGTCAAGGTCGATGTTTGGGTCGCGAAGATAGATGTGGGTGAAAACCCGCGTCAGCGCCGCAGAAGACAAGACGCGCGCCTCGGCCTCAGCCGTAGGACCAAGGCCAAGGGTGACATCTTCAAGAGCACGGACCATGAAGGGGAGCAGCTTGGCGGGGCCATCCTCGGCGCCAGCCAGAGGACTTTCCAGGCTGCTTTCATAGAGCGTCTTCAGCAAGCCGCGAACCTTCACCTCCGTCTCCGTGAAGGCCATGCGGTCCTCGGCAAGGACCTGCGCCTTATCGTCTAGCTCGACCTTCCACGCCTCCAACTCCTGCTCCAGTGCGCCCAGGTGGTCATGGCGCTTGTTGAGCTTGGCGTCCCGGTCCTTGACAGCCGCCTCGCGAGCCTTTAGGTCTTCCTCCTTTTCTTGGCGGGCGCGGACCTCCTCGGCAAGCTGGCTCCATAGGCCCTCCAGTTCGCTCTCCAGCGCCTTGCAGCGACCTTGGGCGTCAGCCGCCTCTCCCAGGGAGGCGTCTCGAGCAGCCTTCACCCCGAGGACGGCCTGTTTCTCCTCGTCGTAGGCCGTTGAGGCCTAAGCCAACACCGCTCGAATTGAAGCATCAGAGCGAATCTAGCCAAAAGCCAGCTCCAAGCGTCCGGCCACCAGGCGAGGGTCGGCGCCCAGAAGATCTTGCCGCAGCCGGTCCAGCTCGGCAGCGACGCGGTCCAGGATGGTGGAAGGAGTCGGAGAGACAGCAGTTGGTGGAGTAGGAGGAGAGGACGGCACCGTAACCATAGCATCCTGAGGCAGGACCTGTTGTGCCCCAACGACTGTTGCGACGGCATCAGGCACGGGCACCTCAGGAGTCGCTTGGGCCGTGGGGGATGAGCCTGCCCCAGCCGGCTCAGCCAGGCTTCGCGAGGACGACCGGGCAGGAGAGGCATGTGCCTTGCGGTCGCCATCTTTCGCGGGCAGGGGCACCGCCCCAGAAGGGACCTCAGGAGACCCCTTAGGCCTCTTCGCCGCGGGCGCCAGGCTAGCCAAGATATGCGGATGCCAAGCCTCAGCAACAACACAAGAAACAAGACAGGAAACAAGCACTTACAGGTCGTCGCTCGTGAGCTCGAGCAACCTCCGACCGTACTTGAAGCCTGAGAGCCAGCTGCAAGGGTCAGCCTCATGGAGCTCGGGGTCGGGGCGGACCCACGGGCGATCAGTCCGGTCCTGTCCTTCCTCGGGATCGGGGGCAAGCTCCCGCCTCCCTGCTCATCGTCATCCTCGTCGTCATCGCTGGGGAGAGGCGGAGAGTGCGGGACCTGCGCCGAGGGAGGGGAGCCCTCGACTCTCCGTCGGTGGCCTCGGAGTCAAGCCCTCCTTCCCACTCCCCTTCTCCCTTCTCATCACTGGAGTCGTCGGAGGACACGTCCACCGGGTCCTCGGGAGCCTCCGCGGGCACGGGCCCGTCTCCGTTGAAGACGGGCATGGACTCCACTACTCGCTCCCAGTCGTCGCGGAGGAACAGGGGCGTAGGAGCACCCTCCAACCTTGCCACGTCGCCCCCGACCAAGGATTGGAGGACCGCAGCCAGATCCTCATCGTCCAAGACCGCTGGGCTCGGGTGGGGCCTCCGCATCGGCAGCGAGTACTGGCGAAGCGGAGCCAGCTGGTGCTCCAGGAATTCCCTCAGCAGCGAAGCGCCGGTCAGCTTCGCCGCTGCCATGCCGACCGGCCTCATATCCGCGTCCATCTTCTCCAGCATCGGCTTCACGCGGGGGTCCGCGAGCTCCACCCGAGACCAATCTTCGGAGCTCGTGGGGTGACCCGTGGGCAAGGTCAGCCGAGGGTGGATGCGCCCGGCATCCACCAAGACCCACTTGCTCCTGAAGCCCTCAATCCTCTTCCCGGGGTTCGAAATGGCAATGGAGCTACCGTATACGACAAAACTCGCGCACGCAGAGATGGGACCACGAGAGATCCGGGGGGAGAAATAGTGGAGCAGCAAGGCCACTGAGGGCTGCATCCGTACGTGAGCCTTGCAATAGTAGGCGAAGATTGCCCGGAGAAGGACAGAGTTGGGGTGGAGATGCAGAGCTTGCAGCTTGTAATGACGGAGGACGGAGAAGAAGAACTCGGAGAAGGAAGGTACCAGACCGACAGTGATGGTGCTCACAAAGAGCGGATAGAAGGTGTTCCCTTGGCCCTCAGGAAGGGCAGAGCCTGCCTTGAACACCTTCGCCCCGTCAATGCCCTGCACCGCCGCCATCTGGCGCACCCGGGCGAGGCTCGCCTCCGACACGTTCGGTGAGTCCAGGGCAGACGAGTACCAAGCTCCGGCCGGGGACTGACGAGGCGCCATGGCTTCCTAGGTCACACGGTCGAAGTAGATCTGGAGATTTCGGAGGTAGGAAGGAGAAGCGCAAGAAAGGGGATCTGGGCAGCAAGCGGAGAAAGCAAAAGAAGCAAGACCTGGGCAGATGCCGCTCCTTTATCAACTTGCGCGGTTGCTGAGGCACCCGCGTCCCATCAACCGCCACGCGGCGCCCAAGGCCGCAGGCTATTAGGGCCCGCGGCGCTTCGCATTTTCCCTTTCGCCTCTCTGCTCGGCCAAGTCCGGGCGCGCCTTGGGCCCGGGGGCAACTATTGGCGTTCTGGGAACGGGGGTCCCCAGACTTGCCTTCCTGCGGCCTGCGACGTGGCTCAAAGGGGGGCCCGGCACGACCCATCTTCATCAACACAAGCTCAAGACCCTCGCGAGGGGCCAAGCCTCGCGGGGCGGGCGACAAGGAGCTTCCTCAGGCGCGGCCTCATCAGGCTGGCTCGCGAGGAGGCAGAGAGATCAAGGCGGGGTACCTCGCGAGGTGCCCATGACGCAAGCCATGACGACCAAGGGCGCCAGGCGGGCGCCAGCCCGCGCAGTGTCCTCCTTTCCTCTTTGGTGCAAAGGGAGAAAGCGCAGGCGAGAGTATCAAGCAAAGGCGTCCATTTCGGTGCAACAAGACCAATACCAGTCCAACGGCAGGATGGAGGTCATCGTGGATCCCAAGCCGGCGCCACCACCAGAGCCTTTGACAGGCGAGGACCAACTTTAGTCAGGATAAGTGTACCAGATGTCCCCCTTCAAAATGGCCAATTGTTGGCGCCCTTCCCGCTCAATATTTGGGAAGAGGCCTAGGGCCTTTGCCTATAAATAGGACTAGCCACCATAGTATAGGGCATCTCGAATCGACCCCTCCGAAGGGACAACACCACCACAAGAACAGACCCTCGCGAGACTGTTCTTCCTTGTATTGTTCGTCATCAGCCCAAGAGGCAATCCACCGCACCACACACTGGAGTAGGGTATTACACTGCAATGGTGGCCTGAACCAGTATAAACACTGTGTCCCTTGTGTTGTTCTTTTGATAGCTTAGATCCTAGCATGGCGGTAGGGTGCAGGTATGTAGTGGGTGAGATCTCCGCGCGCACCCCAGTGTTTGAACCGCAAGGGTCTGCCGGAACCCGAAATCTGACGGTCTGGTCAAGGAGGGTAGCAGCAGCAGCAGTCGGGTTACCAAAGCCATCCAAAGCAGTTGAGTGGTGGACAGTATCACGTGTTTACCACTAGCTTGTGCAAACGTGACCAAAAGATTCATAAGAGGGCCGTAAATTCTGTGGAGCCGGCAATTCCTCGTTATTTAAGGTGGTCAGAGCAGCCGATTATATGGAGTGGAGAGGATCACCCTCCACGGGTCGATAATCCGGGTCAGTTAGCCTTGGTGGTGGCACCCCAGGTTGGTGGGTATAAGTTCACTAAGGTACTCATGGATGGCGGTAGCAGTATCAATATCCTCTACTATGAGACCTTTCAGCGCATGGGGTTGACTGAGAAGAATTTGAGAACATCCAACACTGTTTTCCATGGGGTGGTTCCGGGTAAATAGGCTTACCCAGTTGGCAAGATTGAGCTGGAGGTGGCCTTCGGAGAAGAACATGATTCCAGGGCTGAGAAGTTAACATTTGAGGTGGTCAAAATCAAGAGCCCATATCATGCTCTGTTTGGGCGGCCGGCTTACGCCAAGTTCATGGCCCGGCCGTGTTATGTTTATTTGCAGCTCAAGATGCCGGGTCACAAGGGCACCATCACTGTGCATGGAAGTCGGAAGGTGGCCCTGGAATGTGAAGAAGGTGACGCGACTTATGCTGAGTCGGCCTGTGCGGCCGAAGAGCTCAAATTTTATCAAGACAACGTTGACCCGGCGGACATGACCTCCCTCAAGAAACCAACTACTAAGCATGACCCGGCGTTGAAGTTTAAATCGGCTGCTGAGACAAAGCTTGTTGACTTTACCCCAGGAGATGCCTCTAAACAGTTCAGTATCAGTGCCAATTTGGATCCTAAATAGGAAAGCGCGCTCATTGAGTTCATCCGTGAGAACCGGGACATCTTTGCATGGAAACCTTCTGACATGCCGGGTGTACCGAGGGAACTCGCTGAGCACACTCTCAATATTGATCCGAAATATGAGCCGGTCAGGCAGTTTCTTCGACGGTTCAACGAGGAGAGATGGAAGGCTATTGGGGAAGAGGTGGCCCGGCTCTTAGCGGCCGGGTTTATTGTGGAAGTTTTTCACCCAGAGTGGTTGGCTAACCCGGTGCTTGTCCTCAAGAAGAACGACACTTGGCGGATGTGTGTGGATTACACGGATTTAAACAAAGCTTGTCCGGCTGATCCCTTTGCCCTCCCCCATATTGATCAGATTATTGATCCTACGGCGGGTTGTGAACGTTTGAGTTTTTTGGATGCTTACTCAGTTTATCATCAGATCAAAATGGCAGTTAAGGACCAGGAGAAGACGGCTTTCATCACTCCGTTTGGAGCCTTCTGTTATGTATCTATGCCATTTGGACTCAAAAGTGCCCAGGCGACTTATCAGTGGTGTGTGCAGAACTGTTTGCACGATCAAATCGGGCGTAATGTTCATGCTTATGTGGATGACATTGTGGTGAAGTCCAGAGAAAAGGAAACCTTGATATCAGATTTGAAAGAGACCTTTGATAATCTCCGGGTTTAAAAGATGATGCTTAACCTGGCCAAGTGTGTATTTGGTGTAGCTGCAGGCAAGCTTTTGGGTTTTCTGGTATCAAATAGAGGCATTGAATCTAACCCGGAGAAGTTTCAGGCGATTACCTCTCTGGCTAAATCGGTGTGCATCAATGATGTTCAGCGATTGGCGGGTCGCGTCGCCGCTTTAAGCCGGTTCATAAGCCGGTTAGGGGAGAAGGCCCTACTGCTGTATCAAATGATGAAGAAGGCAGACACTTTTGTCTGGAGGCACTTGACCTATTGGATGAGGAGCGAGACTTGGCAATAGCCCGCTCGGCGATTTACCAGCAGGACCTGCACCACTATCACAGCCGCCGGGTTAGGAGCAGAACCTTTCAGGAAGGCGACTTGGTACTCCGGCTCATCCAGGATCAATCTGACATGCACAAGCAATCTCCGCCTTGGGAAGGACCCTTTGTGGTCAGCAAGAATCTAAACTACGGGTCATACTACCTCATTATTGTTCGAGAGCACAAAGATTCACGTAAATTGGAGGAGGAGACCCGCGGGCCGTGGAATATTGCTCATCTGCGGCCTTACTATACTTAAAGCCTTCGGCTCTTAAGATGTATATACGTTTTCCGATGTACATATTATATAAAGCAATAAAGCAAGACCTCTGTCCTTTTTTCCATAAAGATTGTGTTTATGTCTTCTTTATCAGGTGATGGACACTGCCAACAGGGACCGGATCATATTTGAATCCAGCTTTCCCTTTGGTCCAGCTTATGATCATATCTGAATCTAGCTGTGGTCAGTTGGGGGCTTCCTGTTCAAACATAGGTCGTATTCGAACCAAAGAGAACATAGTTGTCGATACCCACTTGATCGGCATACTGCCAAACCAACTTGGGGGCTTCTTGATCATATTTGAATCACAGCTTAACCCCTTTGGGTCTGACGTGGATCGTATTTGAATTAGCGTCATTAAACAACTCTTATGTTCACTTGGGGGCTTCCTGTTCAAACATAGGTCATATTCAAACCAAAGAGAACATAGCCGTCGATACCCATTTGATCGGCATCGCCAAAGCCACTGGGGGCTATATGATCGTATCCGTATCTTAGCTTAACCCCTTTGGAATGGTTCTCTGATCGTATTCGAATTAGGAGCCTGTGAACATTGCTTTAACTATATTTGAACCTTCTTGAGGAGATGAGTCTTGGCCCTTCCGGTTCAGTATTGGTTACCCCAAGTCCTACAAGTGCCAGGTACATATGAACTGGGAAGGTTACCAAAGGGTTCGCAGGTATGCTATCGTGAGTATAAGTACTCATAAATCGGTCTGTACATGATGTTTTTTGTACTATGTTCCGGGTTATCAATACTTTATGAACCCCTGGAGCAGTAAACCGCCCAAGAAAGTTTTGTTTGCTTTATGTGCAGAGTAAGGTAGGAAAATTTAACTTCAAGGGGACAAACAATCAACATAAGCTGGGAAATATAGGCTAAGGGCGGCTTAAGAAAGTGTTAAGCGCCATAAACATGCACGAAGGCATGGCCAACATTGAGAAGTTTTTTACAAGACTCCCCGAGTCTGAATAAGTGAAGCATCATTTGGGCAAAAGGTAAGACGCCTGGCAGTTCATTCCTTTGGCGGGCTTGATGGCTCCGGGTTATCCTTCTCCGCCTCTCCGTCGGTTGCTTTGTCCTGGAAGGTGGACGAGGCCCAGTCAATACCGCTTAAGGCTTCAAATTCAGCCTCATCATCTATTAAACCGGCCGGGACCACTTCAGGGGCAAATGTATGCTTACGCATTGGAGGGATCAAGCTAATTTGATCATATGGAGCGTTTGGGATTCTCCGGTTTTCACTGTCATAAGCCGGTGCATACTTGCTAAGATCTGTGTCGTTTCCAATAAGGGTCACCACGGGACGTATGGCTTTGACACAGCGTTGAAGTCATGGTCGTCAAAGGCAGTACCGTCCTCCTTCAGACTTGGGTATCCAAGGGCAAGGTCGGACGAGTCTAGTTCTGGGAGCAATGCTTTAGCCCGACTCAATGCGGCTACGGCTCCGGCTCTTGAGGACGCCCGCCTTAGATCTTGGATCCGCTGAGGAAGAAACGCGAGGCTCTTCAATACGTCTTGCAGAAGGCGGGGATGTGGATTTGATAAAGCTACAACGGCCAAGGCACGTTGTGACCCGGTGTATAGCTGCTCCACAAGGGTGTAAACCGCCTTGAGCTTGATCAGCATGTCTTGCTTGAGGTTGGTACTCCTGGGGCCTGTATGGTCACAATCATAACAATAAGCCGGAGATAATCATCACAACAAATCCTTGGAAGATTACAATGTTTAAGGTTTTTTGGAGGGACTTACTGAAGATGGCTGAGACCATTTGGGATATCTGCCGCTTTAAGTCGGACAGTTCGGTTGTTGCCTCTGCAAGAGATGCTTCTGCCATTTCGGCCCAAGTCACTAATGAAGCCCTTTCATCAACCCAAGCTTTTTTCTCCGATTCAAAATTTTTCTTCAATTTCTCTTGTTCAGAGATGCTGAATTCAAACTTGGAGTTTGCTTTTTGAGTTTCAAGCTCTTGAAGCTTCAGTTGGCTCTTCAAGTCAGCAACCTCTGATTCAAATTGGCTTATGGTAGCCTGTATTGGCACGAAATTATGGTAAGGATCATGATAAGGTAACAGTCAAGTCCCAAACACTTTACAAGTAAAGATATTTGGCACTTGGGGGCTAATGTATGCTCAAAGAATTTTTTAACTTATTTGCCAAGCCATATATACTAAAGTCTCAAGCATTTTACAAGTAAAGATACTTGACACTTGGGGACTAATGTGTCAATTCAAAGTTTCATGCTATCACCGGGTTAAATATATTTACTGTAAATCCGACATACTACCAGTAAGTAGATTTTTTTTAAAGTCTACAGCATATTTATTCATAAGCAATAGACTTGGGGGCTGGTACAGTAAGTTATACCTCAGATTTATGCTGTATTTGCTTCACCATGTCAATTTCCAGGTCACAGCTATTGTGCACTTGGTTCAGATAGCCCGAGACTATATCACCAATGCTTAAGTGAGTATAATCAGTGATGTCCTGTTTGGCTTTCCGATGTTGAGCAAACTCCTCCTTGGCAGTGCATTGACCAAGTACAGTAGGCTGGCCCGGCGCAACATATTGGCTTTTCAGAAACTCAACTTCCGGATCAGTCGTCTTGACCGGGCTAGGAATTTTCGGGTTGTCAGAATTGTGGATAACGTCTTCTGCAGGTGGGTCAGAGGTTGACACCGGAATATCGAGAGCCGGTTCAGGCGGTGGCTGATGAGTGGATCCGTCAGGAACGGATAAATGGTTCATGGACCACTGGGTCTTGGGACGGCTTATTCTTCTTGGCCCTCTTGCTAGGTTTCACTTGCAGGCTGTCAATCGAAGTGGAAGGATGAGTATCAACGTATAAGTATGGAAAGACTTAAAGTAAGAAAGGTTGCATTACCCGGGAGCTGTTTTAAAAACCGGCATGTTTGATTGCATCGACTCGTCGGAAGACGGAGAAGCATCCTGATAATTGGAGTCAAATGAATTGAGAGGTTGGCGAATTAGACCCACCAAAGGAAAAGCAGAATGTAAATCGGAGGTAACCTCGGTTCGACGCTTGCTGGTTACATCAGGTAAGCCGGAGTAGAGTTCTGCGTCTTGAATGGCCCGGGTTTGCCTCCGGTTCTCAAGCTGTTGTTGCTTCAAAAGAAATTGAGGATCTTGGTAAGCTAGAGGATGTGAAAATCTTACTTTCTTGGTCACCCTTCGGAGTTTTTTTGTTGGCAAAGGCTCTGAGTCGGAAGAGATTATAGTTACCTCTTTTTCAACTGCTTGACTGTTCCCCGTATCCTCCTGAAAGGATAGAATGTCAGTAAAATAGCAACAGGGGAGTTAAGAAAATTAAAGAATTACCTCTTCATCATCCGAAGAAGTATCATCCAATTTGAGCAAGTCGGAAGCGCTGGGTTTCTTCTTCCTTGAGGTTCCCGTCTTGGCAGTTTTTCTTTCAGTTTTCTTGGCTGCCCTGGCTTGCTTGGTGGCCTCGTGGTCATACTTGACCTTCCAGAAATTGTCATCGGCCTGTGGAAAAAGATAAGGAATCATAAATACAAGAAGGCATAACATGTTAAAGAGTATTTTTGAAGATTGATAACTTACCGCAGGGGCCGGGTTCTTCTTGCAGAAGGGCAGTAAGCCGAAGGCGTTACTGGTCACAGTACCTTCCTTCAGCAGAGATTGGACTGTAGCATCTATAACATCATCTGGTAGATCATCAGGACTTTGACGCATTGGGTCATCCTTCTCGCCTGTGTAGGTGCACATTAAGCCGGAGCGGCGACTTAATGGTAGTATCCGCCAGGTGACCCAGACTTGAACCAGATCGATGCCGTTTAACCTGTTCCCTAGAAGAGCTTTGATCTTCCCGATGGTGGGGTTGAGGGGCAGGTGCTCAACAGCGGATAACTTATCTGCCAGCGGATGATTAGATTCGAGGCGCAGGGCGCGAAAGCCGGGCAGAGGCTTCTCATCAGCCGATGATGTATCTTGACAGTAGAACCATATCTGGTTCCAAGACTTTGGGTGACTCGGCAGCTCAGCATAAGGAAAAAGGCAATCTCTCCATCGCTGGATTGAGATGCCGCCAAGCTCAAGACTCGGCCCGTTGGCACGTTCATTTTGCCAGTTCATGTAGAAAAGTTCCCTGAACAATAGCAGACTTGGCTCTTCTCCCAGGTACACCTCGCAGAAGACTTGGAAATTGCAAATATTTGACACGGAGTTGGGTCCGATGTCTTGAGGTCTAAGATCAAAGAAATTCAAAACCTCCCTGAAGAATTTTGAACCGGGGGGAGCAAATCCCCGGCTCATGTGATCTGTAAAAACTACTACCTCCCCATCTTTGGGTTGAGGTATTGCTTCAGATGGGTCAGGGACACGATAAGACATGACCTCCCTCTTTGGTAGATGGCCGGACTTCACAAACTCGGCAAGTTTGCTTTTTGTCACTGTGGATGGAACCCAATTGCAAGTCACAGGGGCTTTGGCCGCCTTAGGAGCCATGACGACAGTGGCCTACGACACAATAAGAAAGCTCCGGTTCAACTTTAACCCGGGAGGAATATTTAAAATTATTCAAAGTGGCGGCTTAAAGAAAGGGGCCTAATGACATAAGGGTGATTGTGCAATAAATATTAAGCCACTACAAGTGTCAACGTGCAGTTAAACATATTCGATAGAGGCAGTTTTTTACTTCCGGGTGAAACAAACAGGTTTTACAAGTTGCCGTTATCATTTTGGATCAAACAGCTGTTCTCAGAAGAAAATCTTCTAGACCTAGAACTGGTACAGATGAAGTTCGAGGGCTCGAACATGGCTTCTGCGAGACAGCAAGGGATCTACTTGCAATCAAAGTGGGTGCGAAATAGCTACCGCATCAGGTTTCTGCCGTTTTTGAGATCAAAAATATGGTGGTGAGCAAATCTACGAGGGGTCCCTAATGAGCAACGAAGAACACCGAAGAACTTCGAAGGTCCTAATGCGGATCTGAGGAGCAAGGAAGAAGAACTCACAGATGAGGAGAAGCTGCGGAGGTTTGCTGTCGAACTCTGGTCAAGGTCAGGTCGATGCATCGGCCTGAGTCGATGAAGGCAAGGGAGTCGATGGCGATGGCGGCAGAGCTCGAGTGGCAGAGAGGATAGGAGGAAGACGACTGCGGGCAAGACCTAGGTCGCCCTATTTATAAGAGAAGATTGACCGAGAGGGTGCGAAAAATGAGGAGATAATATTTATTATCCAGTGGCTCTGGCGCCTCGATTCTTGGGATGGTCAGTAAAGACAAAGATCCGTTGAAAGATTCAACGGAATAGAAAATGAATTACAGGAAGAATGACATCACGCCAGGTTAAGACGGATCCAGAAGATGACGCCATGGAGGGGTTAACAAAAACCCTTCGTATAGTCAAGAAGGCTGAAGGTTTAATTCTTTAAAAATATTTTTTAGATTGACATGAACAGGTTCAAATCAATCTGGGGCCTAATGTTGGGAATATAGCTATTTGTGTAAGCCGCCCAGGAGGGGCCGGGTTACGCAAAGAGACTCATTAGAGAGAAGTCCAAGGCCGAGCATGAAGATAGCGGTTCAAGAAGGGCTTAAGGCCCGCTGGCGACTTAAGGCCCGTTATAGTAAACCGCTGTAATGATATTACTTGTATCATAAGGTAGACTTAACTAGTCACTGAGTCGGACATTGTTTATGAGCCGGCCGGGACTCTGTACGCCGCAGGGCATCCACCCGTGTATATAAGGGGACGACCCGCTGGTGGCTTAGGGCAAGAAACAACTCATCGAGAGCCATGCATAGCGTGTCTCGCTCCCTGGTCATCGAAACATCAATACCAACCCAACTAGATGTAGGCCTTACCTTCACCGTAAGGGGCCGAACTAGTATAAACCCTCTCGTGTCCTTTGTCCCGATTTAACCCCTTCAAGCTTCCTAGTTGCGATGGCTCCACAACTAAGTCCTTTCACGAGGACATCTGACGTGACAATTCCACGACACTCTTGGCAATTTCATTTTGAGCACTCCAGAGGGTAGAGGTGCCAGTCTTGGATCTTATAGTACTTTCCCATAGTTCCTTGGCACTTGTGATGTGTATGAACGGTCTCCTTTGCTTGTCATCCATACCTCTCCTTATACACATGATTGCAGTGTCATTGAGATTCTTGTCATAGATTTCTCTTAGTGTAGGGTTCTTTGGATCAACCACATGATAACCATACTCCATGATCTCCAGCATCTCATCGTTTCCATGTCGAAGACGAGAGGGTGATGCAGAAATAGTAGCGTAAGTATTTCCCTTAGTTTTTGAGAACCAAGGTATCAATCCAGTAGGAGGCTCCTCAAAAGTCCCACGCACCTACACAAACAAACTGAGAACTCGCAACCAACGCAATAAAGGGGTTGTCAATCCCTTCACGGCCACTTGCTAAAGTGAGATCTAATAAAGATAGTAAGATAAGATAAATATATTTTTGGTATTTTATAATATAGATGCAAAAAGAAAAGATGCAAATAAAAGTTGATTGGAAGCAAATATGATAAGAGATAGACCCGGGGGCCATAGGTTTCACTAGTGGCTTCTCTTAAGATAGCATAAGTATTACGGTGGGTGAACAAATTACTGTCGAGCAATTGATAGAAAAGCGAATAGTTATGAGATTATCTAAGCATGATCATGTATATAGGCATCACGTCCGTAACAAGTAGACCGACTCCTGCCTGCATCTACTACTATTACTCCACACATCGTCCGACTCCTGCCTGCATCTAGAGTATTAAGTTCATAAGAACAGAGTAACACATTAAGCAAGATGACATGATGTAGAGGGATAAACTCAAGCAATATGATATAAACCCCATCTTGTTATCCTCGATGACAACAATACAATACGTGCCTTGCAACCCTTTTTGTCACTAGGTAAGGACACCGCAAGATTGAACCCAAAGCTAGGCACTTCTCCCATGGCAAGAAAGATCAATCTAGTAGGCCAAACCAAACTGATAATTCGAAGAGACTTGCAAAGATAACTCAATCATACATAAAAGAATTCAGAGAAGATTCAAATATTATTCATAGATAAACTTGATCATAAACCCACAATTCAACGGATCTCGACAAACACACGTATTGAGATCCAAAAAGAGAGAAGAAGCCATCTAGCTAATAACTATGGACCCGTAGGTCTGTGGTAAACTACTCACAACTCATCGAAGGGGCAAGGATGTTGATGTAGAAGCCCTCTATGGTCGATTCCCCCTCCGGCAGAGTGCCGATGAAGGCTCCAAGATGATATCTCGCGGATACAGAAGGTTACGGTGGTGGAAATTGTGTTTCGTCCGCCTCCTGGATGTTTTCGGGGTACATAGGTATATATAGGAGGAAGAAGTACGTCGGTGGCCGCCCGAGGGGCCCACAAGACAAGGGGGGCGCGCCCTATGGGGGGGGCGCCCTCCTATCTCGTGGGAGCCTCGGCTGCTTCTTGACTTGCACTCCAAGTCCTCTGGATCACGTTCGTTCCAAAAATTACGCTCCCGATGGTTTACTTCCGTTTGGACTCCATTTGATATTCCTTTTCTTCGAAATAATGAAATAGGCAAATAAACAGCAATATGGGCTGGGCCTCCGGTTAGTAGGTTAGTCCCAAAAATGATATAAATGTGTAAAATAAAGCCCATGAACATCCAAAAGGGGTAATATAATCGCATGGAACAATCAAAAATTATAGATACGTTGGAGACGTATCAAGCATCCCCAAGCTCAATTCCTGCTCGTCATCAAGTAGGTAAATGATAAAAAGAGAATTTTTGATGTGGACCTAGCATAATTTATAATGTAATTCTCTTTATTGTGGCATGAATGTTCAGATCCAAATGATACAAAATAAAAGTTCATATTGACATAAGAAATAGTAATACTTCAAGCATACTAATCAAAGTAATCATGTCTTCTCAAAATAACATGGCCAAAGAAAGTTATCCCTACAAAATCATATAGTCTGGCTGTTGCTCTATCTTCATCACACAAAGTATTTAATCATGCACAACCCCGATGACAAGCCAAGCAATTGTTTCATACTTTAATAATCTCAAACTCTTCCAACTTTCACGCAATACATCAGCGTGAGCCATGGACATAACACTATATGTGGAATAGAATGGTGGTTGTGGAGAAGACAAAAAAAGGAGAAGATAGTCTCACATCAACTAGGCGTATCAACGGGCTATGGAGATGGCCATTAATAGTTATCAATGTGAGTGAGTAGGGATTGCCATGCAACGGATGCACTAGAGCTATAAATATATGAAAGCTCAACAAAAGAAACTAAGTGGGTGTGCACCCAACTCGCTTACTCACGAAGACCTAGGGCACTTTGAAGAAGCCCATCATTGGAATATACAAGCCAAGTTCTATAATGAAAAATTCCCACTAGTAAATGAAAGTGACAACATATGAGACTCTCTATCATGAAGATCATAGTGCTATTTTGAAGCACAAGTGTGGAAAAAGAGATAGTAGCATTGTCCCTTCTCTCTTTTTCTCTCATTTTATTTTTTTTCTTTTTTTCTTTTTTTTCTTTGGCCTTTTTTTTCTTTTTGGCCTTTCTCTTTTTCTTTTCTTTTCTCTTTTTTTTTCTTTTTGTAAAGTCCGAAGTCTCATCCCGACTTGTGGGGGAATCATAGTCTTCATCATCCTTTCCTCACTAGGACAATGCTCTAATAATGAAGATCATCACACTTTTATGGATTTACAACTCAAGAACTACAACTCAAAGCTAGAACAAGGTATGACTCTATATGAATGCCTCCGGCGGTGTACCAGGATATGCAATGAATCAAGAGCGACATGTATGAAAATTATGAAGGTGGCCTTGCCACAAATACAATGTCAACTACATGATCATGCAAAGAGCAATATGACAAAAGTAATGTGTGTCATATGAACGGAACGGTGGAAAGTTGCATGGCAATATATCTCGGAATGGCTATGGAAATGCCATAATAGGTAGGTATGGTCGCTGTTTTGAGGAAGGTATATGGTGGGTGTATGGTACCGGCGAAAGTTGCACGGTACAAGAGAGGCTAGCAATGATGGAAGGGTGAAAGGGTGTGTATAATCCATGGACTCAACATTAGTCAAAAGAACTCATATACTTGTTGAAAAAATTTAGAAGTCATCAAAAACCAAAGCACTACGCGCATGCTCCTAGGGGGATAGATTGGTAGGAAAAGACCATCGCTCGTCCCCGACCGCCACTCATAAGGAAGACACTCAATAAATAAAATTGTGCTCCAACTTCATCACAAAGCGGTTCACCATATGTGCATGCTATGGGAATCACAAACTTCACCACAAGCATTCTTTAAATTCATAATCACCCAACTAGCATAACTTTAATATCACTACCTCCATATCTCAAAACAATTATCAAGCATCAAATTGATCATAGCATCCAATTCACTTTCTATGATAGTTTTTATTATACCCAACTTGGATGCTCATCATTCTAGGACCAAATTTGTAACCATAGCAAATACCATGCTGTTATGAAAGGCTCTCAAAATAATATAAGTGAAGCATGAGAGACTAACGATTTCTTCAAAACTAAGACACCACCGTGCTCTAAAAGATATAAGTGAAGCACTAGAGCAAAAACTATCAAGCTCAAAAGATATAAGTGAAGCACATAGAGTATTCTAGCAAATTCTAATCAAATAGGCTTATGAAAAAAGGTGTGTACAGCAAGGATTATTTTGGTAAACTAAAAAGCAAAGACTAATGTAATACACGACGCTCCAAGCAAAACACATATCATGTGGCGAATAAAAATATAGCTCCAAGTAAAGTTACCAATGAACGAAGCCGAAAGAGGGGATGCCTTCCCGGGGCATCCCCAAGCTTAGGCTTTTGGCTATCCTTGAATATCTTGGGGTGCCTTGGGCATCCCCAAGCTTAGACTCTTGCCACCCTTTATTCCATAGTCCATAAAAGCTTTACCCGAAACTTGAAAACTTCACAACACAAAACTCAACAGGAAATCTTATAAGATCCGTTAGTGAAAGAAAAAAAAACCACCACATAAGGTACTGTAATGAACTCATTATTTATTTATTTTGGTGTTAAACCTACTGTATTCCAACTTATCTATGGTTTATAAACTATTTTACTAGCCATAGATGCATCAAAATAAGCAAACAACACACGAAAAACAGAATCTGTCAAAAACAGAACAGTCTGTAGAAATCTGTAACTAACACAAACTTGTGGAACTTTAAAAATCCTACCAAAATAGGACGTCCAGTAAACTTTGTTTATTGATCATCAGAAAAAAGAATCAACGCAAAAGCACGTTCCTGTGATTTAACAAAACTAAATTTGTGCATGCAAAGTTTCTGTTTTTCAGCAGAATCAGATCAACTATCATCATATGTTATCCTATAGGTTCTACTTGGCACAAACACTAATTAAAAGATAAAGACACATCTAGACAGAAGGTAGATGCAAGATTTATTACTAAATAGGAGCAAAAACAAAAAACACAAAGAAAATTGGGTTGCCTCCCAACTAGCACTATCGTTTAACGCCCCTAGCTAGGCATAAAAGCGAAGATAGATCTAACGAGTGCCATCTTTGGCACTAAATTCATAAGTAGCCTGCATGATAGATTCATAAGGTAATTTGACTTTCTTTCTTGGAAAGTGCTCCATGCCTTTCTTTAATGGAAATTGGAATCTAATATTCCCTTCCTTCATATCAATAATCGCGCCAATCGTTCTAAGGAAAGGTCTACCAAGAATAATAGGGCAAGAAAGATTGCAATCTATATCAAGAACGATAAAATCCACGAGCACCAAATTTCTATTTGCAACAATAAGAAAATCATTGATCCTTCCCATTGGATTTTTAATGGTGGAATCCGCTAGGTGCAAATTTAACGAGCAAACATCAAGATCATGGAAACCTAGAATATCACATAATGTTTTCGGAATCGTGGAAACACTAGCACCCAAATCACACAAACAAAACACTCATGATCTTTAATTCTAATCTTTATAGTAGGTTCCCACTCATCATTAAGTTTTCTAGGTATAGAAACTTCCAAATTAAGTTTTTCATCACAACATTGCATCAAGGCATCAACAATATGTTTGGTAAAAGCTTTATTTTGACTATAAGCATGAGGAGAATTAACAACGGATTGCAACAAGGAAATACAACCTTCTAAAGAACAATTATCATAATCAAATTCCTTGAAATCCGAGATAGTGGGTTCAATACTATTTAAAGCTGTGACCTCTCCAATCTCACTTTTACCAAATTTAGCATCAAGATCTAAAGACTCCGAATTCTTGGGACGCCTTCTAGGCAAAGTTGATTCATCATCAGTCCCATAATCATCAAAATTCATATTGCAAAACATAGATCTAATAGGGGACGCATCAATAACTTTAAGATCGTCATCATTATTTTCATGGAAACTAGAAGAACCCGCTTTTATAATGCTATCTTTTTTAGCACGCAATCTAGCGGTTCTTTCCTTACACTCGTCAATGGAAATTCTCATTATTTGAGGGACTCATTGATATCATACTTAGGAGGAGAAGATCTAAGTTTAAGAGAATCAACATCAAGCGAAAGTCTATCAACATTCCTAGCCAAATCATCAACTTTGAGCAATTTTTCTTCAAGCAAAGCATTAAAATTCTTTTGAGAAATCGTAAAATCTTTCACACTATTCTCAAAATCAGAGGGCATCTTATTAAAATTACCATAAGAATTATTGTAGGAATTTCCATAATTATTTGAGGAATTACTAGGGAACGGTCTAGCATTAAATTTTCCTCTATAAGCATTGTTTCCAAAACTATTCCTACCAACAAAATTCACATCCATAGATTCATTATTATTCTCAATCAAAGAAGACAAAGGCATATCATTGGCATCAAGAGGAGTATTTTTAGTAGCAAACAATTTCATAAATTCATCCATCTTTCCACTCAAAACATTGATTTCTTCTATAGCATGCACTTTTTTACTAGAAGATCTTTCGGTGTGCCATTGAGAATAATTAGCCATAATATTATCAAGAAGTTTTGTAGCATCTCCTAACGTGATTTCCATAAACGTGCCTCCCGCGGCCGAATCTAAGAGATTTCTAGAAGCAAAGTTCAAATCGGCATAAATTTTTTGTATGATCATCCATAAATTCAAACCATGAGTAGGGTAATTGCGAAGCATCAATTTCATTATTTCCCAAGATTGGGCAACATGCTCATGATCAAGTTGTTTAAAATTCATAATATCGTTCCTAAGAGTGATGATCTTAGCGGGAGGAAAATACTTAGAGATAAAAGCATGTTTGCACTTGTTCCAAGAATCAATACTATTTTTAGGCAAAGACGAAAACCAAACTTTAGCACGATCTCTAAGTGAAAACGGAAATAACTTCAATTTGACAATATTGTTATCCGTATCTTTCTTCTTTTGCATATCACACAAATCAACAAAGTTATCTAGATGAGTAGCGTCATCTTCACTAGGAAGGCCGGCAAATTGATCTTTCATAACAAGATTCAACAAAGCAGTATTGATTTCACAAGACTCAACAGCATTAAGAGGAGCAATCGGAGTACTAAGGAAATCATTATTATTGGTATTCGAGAAATCACACAATTTGGTATTATCTTGCGCCATGGCAACAAGTAATCGAACACACAAGCAAACAGAAAAAGGCAAGCGAAAAGAGAGGAGGAGACTGGGAAAGAGAGGGCAAATAAAACGGCCAGGGTGAAGCGGGGGAGAGGAAAACGAGAGGCAAATGGAAAATAATGTAAATGCGAGGGAGATGGGTTTGTGATGGATACTTAGTATGTCTTGACTTGAGCGAAGACCTCCCCGGCAACAGCGCCAGAAATCCTTCTTGCTATGTCTTGAGCTTGCGTTGGTTTTCCTCGAAGAGGAGAGGGTGATGCAACAATAGTAGCATAAGTATTTCCCTCAGTTTTTGAGAACCAAGGTATCAATCCAGTAGGAGGCTCCTCAAAAGTCCCACACACCTACACAAACAAACTGAGAATTCGCAACCAACACAATAAAGGGGTTGTCAATTCCTTCACGTCCACTTGCGAAAGTGAGATATAATAAAGATAGAAAGATAAGATAAATATATTTTTGGTATTTTATAATATAGATGCAAAAAGTAAAGATGCAAATAAAAGTAGATTGGAAGCAAATATGGTAAGAGATAGACCCGGGGGCCATAGGTTTCACTAGTGGCTTCTCTCAAGATAGCATAAGTATTACGGTGGGTGAACAAAGTACTGTCGAGCAATTGATAGAAAATCGAATAATTATGAGATTATCTAGGCATGATCATGTATATAGGCATCACGTCCGTAACAAGTAGACCGACTCCTGCCTGCATCTACTACTATTACTCCACACATCGACCGACTCCTGCCTGCATCTAGAGTATTAAGTTCATAAGAACAGAGTAACGCATTAAGCAAGATGACATGATGTAGAGGGATAAACTCAAGCAATATGATATAAACCCCATCTTGTTATCCTCGATGGCAACAATACAATACGTGCCTTGCAACCCTTTCTGTCACTGGGTAAGGACACCGCAATATTGAACCCAAAGCTAAGCACTTCTCCCATGGAAGAAAGATCAATCTAGTAGGCCAAACCAAACAGATAATTCAAAGAGATTTGCAAAGATAACTCAATCATACATAAAATAATTCAGAGAAGATTCAAATAATATTCATAGATAAACTTGATCATAAACCCATCGCAAAAAGAGTTCACATCGAATAGATCTCTACAAGAGAGGGGGAGAACATTGTATTGAGATCCAAAAAGAGAGAAGAAGCCATCTAGCTAATAACTATGGACCCGTAGTTCTGTGGTAAACTACTCACAACTCATCGGAGGGGCAAGGATGTTGATGTAGAAGCCCTCCGTGGTCGATTCCCCCTCTGACAGAGTGCCGACGAAGGCTCAAAGATGAGATTTCGCGGATACAGAAGGTTACGGTGGTGGAAACTGTGTTTCGTCGGCCTCCTGGATGTTTTTGGGGTACGTAGAGATATATAGGAGGAAGAAGTATGTCGGTGGCCGCCTGAGGGGCCCACGAGACAGGGGGCGCGCCCTATGGGGGGGCACCCTCCTATCTCGTGGGAGCCTCGGCTGCTTCTTGACTTGCACTCCAAGTCCTCTGGATCACGTTCGTTCCAAAAATGACGCTCCCGAAGGTTTCACTCCGTTTGGACTCTGTTTGATATTCCTTTTCTTCGAAATACTGAAATAGGCAAAAAAACAGCAATATGGGCTGGGCCTCCGGTTAGTAGGTCAGTCCCAAAAATGATATAAATGTGTAAAATAAAGCCCATAAACATCCAAAAGGGGTAATATAATAGCATGGAACAATAAAAAATTATAGATATGTTGGAGACTTATCAATCCTGCATAGCAACTCTCCACAAGGCAAAATCGGAAGTGGCACTAAGTAAAGGAGGTTTTCCTTGAGGATTATATCTCGGTCTCTCAACCTGAGGTCTTGCGTAAAGCCAAGGAACACTGGAGTGTTCATTGCTAGGAGGTTTTTGACCAAGTGACGGAGCAGGCACAGTTGGCCTTGAAGCCGCACCACCCGAGAGTGGTGCAAGCACCGTGGACAACGTGGCTAATCTCATTTGGACCAAGGCCTGAAGAGAAGCATCATGCTCCTCTTTTTTCTTAGCAAGGGCCCGCTCCGGATCCTCAGACGTAAAGGACTTGACTTTAGAAGAAGCCTCACCTTTATCCTTTGGATCTGCAACCAGGGGAGTCCCATCCGGGTTCATCTCGCTCTAGGGCGGTTAAGCCACAAGAATAGAGCACGAGGCTCTGGTACCAATTGAAAGGATCGAGATGCACCTAGAGGGGGGTTGAATAGGTACAATTACAAATTTTTAATTATTACTTAGCAATTTTAGGCAAAATTGCGGAATATGAAGGTGAGCCTAACAATTGCAAGTGAGTACAAAGTACTAAGCAAGTAACACAAGCATGAAGGTAAGAAAGCACAATATGATATAAGTAAGTGCTAAGAGACAAGTAACCACAAGTAGAAAGTTAGGGTTAGGAATAACCGCAACTTTCGGGAGACGAGGATGTATGCCGATGTTCACTTCCTTGGAGGGAAGCTAGTCACTGTTAGAGAGGTGGATGTTACCACGAAGGAAGACCAAAGCCACGAAGGCTCAACCTATTCTCCCTTTGAGACAACACCACGAAGGCGTTTCTCAACCACTAGTGGTAGACCTTGGGGTGGTCTCCAAACCCTCACAAACTTTTCCGGGGGTAATCACAAAGGTTGATTCCTCTACGAAAGACTCCTACCGCCTAGGAGTCTCCAACCTCCAAGAGTAATAAGAACGTTGGGAAAAAGCTCAAGGCTTGCTCAAATCACAAATTCCTTTGGTGCAAAGAAGGAGAAGGAGTGGATCTATCACTTGATCGGAGAACTTCTCTCAAATGTTCCTAAATCACTTGGGGATCTAGGATTTGGTGTAGCGGATTGAGAGAGAGAGAGAACAGTGTTCTTGGAAAGCTCAAAGTGAATGGTAAACCTTATCCCGTGGAAGGGAGAATCCTATATATAGTGGGTGTGGAAAAAGTGACTGTTTGAGCCACTTAAGTGCATAGAAGGGGTTGGACGTCCAGACAACCCCGGATGTCCGTTGGCGCAAGTATGTCTGGACGTCCGACAGTTATCGGTCGTCCGGCCGCTGGGAACAAATAAGCCACGAATCTATGCACATCACACAGACGTCCGAGACATGTCGGTCGTCCAGAGCCCAGACGTCCGGAGAGGCCCAGAAATCCGTAAATATGGTTCTGTGGTGGAAATACCGGACGTCCGAGATGTGACGTTCGTCTGGAGGCCGATCGTCCGGAGAGGTTTGGAAATCCGTAAATAACGTTCTGTTGGTGAAACACCGGACGACCGTAGAGAGCCGGACGTCCGGACAGCTGAGAGGGGTCGGACATCCGAAGAGTACCGGACGACTGGAGAGAGAGAAAAACTGGAGTTGTGTATTTGAGCAAATCTTTCACTAGTTCCAACAATCCCCTCTTAATAGTGCGGGATCCCTATACTCAAGAACACCGTAAACAAAGCCAAGGATAATGTCTTGTATTTCCAATCTTGAGTTATATGCATTTGTCCCTCGTCATGATCCATACACGGCCTTCGAGACATAATCCTGAGATATACTTGATAAACATGATTAGTCCCAACATACATGTTGTCATCAACATCAAAATATGATTAAGGGCATGATTGCACTTTCAGGCGGGACGACGTCGTTTCCCCCTCCAAGTGCCGACTGAAGCACCATTCGTGAAGGGGGTCAAAGCAGCCTATTTCCTCTTTTGACATACCACCACACCATAAGACACCTATGAGGACCTAGTGTGATGTTTTAGTGGTTTAGAAGTGGGAAACGCGAAAACATCACACCGGGTCCTCTTGCATGTCTTAAGGTGTAGTAGGATATCTAAACATGAAGTACGTGGCTGCGGAGTGTGGCCCCACTAACGGGTGGCGATGACAGTAATGTACCTCAGTTTTGGTGTTGCGTGATTATTAGTGAACACTCGAAGTGTCATGAAATCATGAATTTTTACCTTGCGTAGAAACATGTGATATAGGATGCGTGGCAATTTTCTATTGTTTTTGACATAGAAGTATGTGAAAAAATCCACATATGTGGATTTTTCTTCACATGTCCACAGGTGTGGTCGGGGGCCTTGGGGGGGAGCAATGCCACCAATTCTTGTGTTGGTCCTCTTACATGTCTGGTAGTGTGGTTGCATGTGTGAGAACCTAGCACGCGGCTACGGAGTGCGAGTAGGAGGTGTGTCCCTTTATAGGACATTCAAGGGTTCTAAGATATTTAGTTCACACCTCAACTTGCAAAACCTTTTCTCATCCAAGGGCTTAGTGAAGATTTTTGCCAATTGCTCTTCAATGATTGTCGGCGTTCTGGGAACGGCGGTCCCCAGACTTGCCTGCCTACGGCCCGCGGTGTGGCTCCATCAGTGGCCCAGCACGGCCCGTCTTCATCAACCAAACACTCAAGACCCTCGCGAGGGGCCAAGCCTCGCGGGGCGGACGACACAAGGCCTCCTCGGGAGCGGCCTCACCAGGCGGGCTCGCGAGGGGGCGGAGAGATCACGACAAAGGGTACCTTGCGAGGATCCTATGACGCAAGCCATGACGACCAAGGCCAGGCGGGCGCCAGCGCGTTGTGTCCTCATTTCCCCTTTGGTGCTAAGGGGGCAAGCACAGGCGCGGGGTACTGAGGCATCAGGCAAAGGTTTCCATATCGGTGCAACAAGACCAAGACCAGCAGGATGGCAGGACGGAGGTCATCATGGAGCCCAAGACGGTGTCACCACCAGCGCCTTTGACAGGCGAAGACCACCTTTAGTCAGGATAGCTCGTACTAGTTGTCCCCTTTCGAATTGGCCGTTGTTGGATCCCTTCCCGCTCAATATTGGGGGAGAGGACTAGGGCCTCTATAAATAGGACTAGCAACCACAGTAGAGGGGACGGGTCAATTCCTCCCCGAGCATCCGGCCAAGCACAAGAACACCTCTCCTCGCGAGGTTGTTCTTCCTTTCTACTATTCTTCAGCAGCCCAAGAGGCAATCCACCACCACCACCTAGGAGAAGGGTATTACACCACAACGGTGGCCCGAACCTGTATAAATCTTGTGTCTCTTGTGTTGTGAGTTATTGAGCTAGCTTAGGGATCGCGGTGAGGCTGAGAGCGAGATTCGGTAGGGGGAAATCTCCATGCGCACCCCAATATTCAAACCTCTAGGGTTTTGCCGGAACCCGATATTCGACATTTGGTGCGCCAGCTAGGGGTGCACCAGAGCTCTTCCTTCCGTCAACCCGCACTTCGCCAACACTGCGTTTCGCCCTCATGGCGGACATCACGCTTCCGGCCCTGGCGACCGGTGCCGGCGCTGGGGCCAGGGGGCTCCGAGCCTTGGCCCCCGCCTTGCGGCAGGTGCAGTGGCCGCACAAGTTCAAGTAGAGATGCCGCCGCGCTATGACGGTGCGACGGACCCGGCGGTTTTCCTGCTGGCGTACGAGGAGGCCATCCTCAAGGCTGGGGGCAACGACAAGGTCATGGCCAACTGGCTTCCCATGGCCTTACTGGTGTCCCACGCGCATGGTTGCTCTACCTGCCGCCGTCTTCTATGGCCTCCTCGGAGGAGCTGTGTGACCTCTTCCTCGCCCACTATGCGGCGCCGGCACCCCCGGTTGTTGCAGCTCTCCTGAGCGGCTCGCAGGCGCCATGCCAAGCCGTTCTTTCACCAGATCAGCGCCCTCGCGCGGCAAGGAGCTCCCCCGGGTTGGGTGGCGCCCAAGGCCGACCTAACCTTTGACTCAAAAGATCACCCCGTCAACACCACCTGCTCGGGTGCACTCCTGATGCTCTGCACGCCCACCATCTGCCAGGTGGCCGTCACCACAACCATCATCGATGGTGGTGCTGGCCTCAACGTGCTGTCGGTGGAGGCTTTCAGCCTCCTCCACGTACCGTTGGAGCGGCTCCGACCCAGCAAGCCCTTCTCAAGCATCAGAGGCGGTTCCTCCAGTTCGCTAGGGCAGATCCGCCTTCCCGTGACCTTCGGCACCCGTGACAACTACCGCACGGAGCTGGTCGATTTCGACGTTGCACACATCGGCCTCACGTACAATGCCATCCTCGGGTATCCAACAATGGCTCAGTTCATGGCGGCAACCCATCTGGCCTACAACCTCATGAAGATGCCCGGGAGCGACGGCGTCCTCACCATAGATGGAGATACCAAGGAGGCTCTTATGGTGCTCAAGCTGGCCCTCAAGGCCACCGCGGCAGCGCATCCCGCCGACGCGGATGCCTCCAAGGCTAAGGAAGCTGCACCAACCAAAAAGAAGCAGTTGTTCACTCAGGATAAGGCGGAGACCAAGCAGGTGCCAGTTGAGGAAGACGGGTCCTCGGGAGCCACCTTCACCATAGGTGCCAACCTCGACCCCGACCAAGAGAAGGCGCTGGTGAAATTCTTGCTTGCGAACAAGGAGGTGTTTGCGTGGGAACCCAAGAAGCTAGTGGGGGTCCCAAGGGAGGTGATTGAGCATCACCTGAATTTGTGCCCCAATGTACGCCCTGTGAAGAAGAAGGCGAGGCGGCAGTCCACGGAGAAGCATGCCTTCATCGTCCAAGAAACCCACAAGCTGGAGGCAACAGGTGTTATTCGCGAGGTTCGCTACCCCGAATGGCTGGCAAACCCCGTTGTCGTGCCAAAAAAGGGGGAAAGAAGCGCATGTGCATCGAATTCACCAACCTCAACAAGGTCTGCCCCCATGATCCGTTCCCGCTTCCCCGCATCGACCAGATTGTCGACTCCACCGTCGAGTGCGGCCTGTTGTGTTTCCTGGATGCGTTTTCGGGTTATCACCAGATCATGATGGCTGTGGAAGACATACAGAAGACAGCCTTCCTGACCCCATGTGGGGTATACTGCTACACTTGCATGCCGTTCGAGTTGCACAACACGGGCACGACGTTCCAACGGCTGATGCACATTGCGTTGGGCCGGCAGCTCGGGAAGAACGCAGAGGCTTACGTCAATGACATTGTGGTGAAGTCTCGGGAGGCAAGGACCTTAATCCAGGACTTAGAGGAGACCTTCGCGAGCCTTCGCCAGGTAGACCTGCGTCTCAACCCGGAGAAGTGCGTGTTCGGCGTCCCTTCAGGCAAGCTGCTGGGCTTCCCCGTGTCCCACAGGGGGATCAAGGCCAACCCAGAGAAGGTCAAGGCAATCGAAGACATGAGTCCGCCCCAAACCCTCAGCGAAACGCAGAAGCTCACCGACCGCGCGACCGCATTAGGATGCTTCATCTCCAAGCTTGGGGAGCGCGCCCTATCGTTCTTCAAGCTGATGAAGAAAAAGGGGCCATTTGAGTGGACACAAGAGGCCGACGAAGCGTTTCAAGACCTCAAGAAATACCTGACCAGCCCTCCCGTGATGGTGACGCCGCGCCCTCTCGAGCCCCTGGTGATCTACCTTGCCGCCACTCCCTACTCTGCCAGCGCAGCCCTGGTGGCGGTTCGGGAGGAGCGCCAAGCTAAGGCCACATCCCGCCTAGCTATAGCCTCAGCCGGGGCGACACAAGACCAGGAAAGCCTTGCGAGGACCGCGACAACGGCAACAGGGAACAAGCTCGGCAGGAAGATGCCCCAGGGCTGAAGAGGCCGCACCAAGCAACCAAGCGCTGGGGGCTCCATTGTCTCAGGAAGCTCCTCAACCCCCGGAAGACACAGGCCACGTTAGCGTACCCACCGTCATCGAGCACCCAGTGTACTTCATCAGCATGGTGCTACGGGATGCAAGGTCACGGTACCCCATGCCTCAAAAGCTCTTACTCGTGCTCTTGTTGGCCTCATGTAAGCTGCAGCACTACTTTCAAGGTCACCCCATCAAGGTTGTTTCGGCCTACCCATTGGAAAGGGTACTCAGGAGCCCCAACTCTGCTGGGAGAGTCGCTGAGTGGAACATCGAGCTGCAGGCGTTTCAGTTGGAGTTCAGCACAACCAGGGTCATCAAGGGAGCCGCACTTGCTGATTTCGTGGCAGAATGGATGGACGCACCGGAGCTCAAGGTGGGTGAGGAATGGTCTCTCTCCCCAGGAAGTGAGGCACCAGACGACTGGGTCATGTATTTTGATGGTGCCTTCTCGCGACAGGGCGCGGGGGCTGGCGCAGTGCTTATATCACCCACTCAGGACAAGCTCCACTACACCGTACAAATCTGTTTCCAGCAGGGCGAGAAGGTCTCCAACAACATAGCAGAATACGAGGGCCTCATAGTAGGCCTGAAAGCTATGGCATTTCTGGGAGTGAAGCGCCTCATCATCAAGGGTGATTCACAACTCCTCATCAATTTCTCCAACAAGATGTACGAGCCGAAGGATGAGCACATGGAAGCATATCTCACGAAAGTACGCAAGATGGAGAAGCAGTTCTGGGGGCTGGAGTTGCAGCATGTGCCCCGTGGCACCAACCAAGAGGCTGATGACATCGCCAGGAGGGTGTCCAAATGGTTGCCTCAGGAGCCTGGCGTTTTCGAGGAACGACTCTTCAAGCCGTCGACGGCACCACCACTTTCAAGAACGGCGCAACCTCGGGAAGAACTCCCTCAGCCACCTGCCACAGGAGCCCCGGCCTGTGGCCCGACCTTGGGAGTGCGCCTACTCTTGGCGCTAGAACCTCAGGAGGGATGCTAGACCAAGGAATTCAAGGAATACCTGATGGAAGGGACGCTGCCGGAGAAGGAGAAGGACGCGGAGCGCGTGGCCCGGCAGGCCACGGCCTACGGCATCCAAGACGGTGAGTTATACCGGAAGCGGCCGAATGACGTTTCCCTGCGTTGCATCTCTAGGGAACAGGGGAAAGAGCTGCTGGCCCACATACACGGTGGAGATTGCGGACACCACTCGCCATCACGGACCCTCGTCAGCAAGGCATTTCGCAGTGGGTTCTATTGGCCTACCGCACTCAACGACGCGACCAAGCTGGTGAAGTCCTGCGAAGCCTGCCAATTCCACGCCAAGCAGATCCATCAGCCAGCACAGGGCCTGCAGACCATCCCGCTCTCGTGGCCATTCGTGGTCTGGGGGCTGGATATCTTGGGCCCATTCCCTCGAGCGCCTGGGGGCTACCTCTACCTCTACATCGCCATTGACAAGTTCACCAAGTGGGCGGAGGTGGAAGCCGTCCGCACCATCCTAGCCGGTTCCGCGGTCAAGTTCATCAAGGGCCTTGTGAGCCGGTTTGGGGTCCCTAACCGCATCATCACCGATAAAGGTTCGCAGTTCACCAGCAATCTTTTCAAAACGTATTGTGCTAACCTTGGAAGGCAGATCTGCTACGCTTTGGTGGCACATCCACGGAGCAACGGCCAGGCCGAACGCGCCAACGCGGAGGTCCTGAGGGGCCTCAAGACCAGGACCTTCAAGAAGAAGCTGGAGGCCTGTGGCAGGGGCTGGCACGGCAAGCTCCAGTCCATGATGTTATCCATCCGCACTACTGCCACAAAGCCAACGTGCGAGACCCCGTTTGTCGTGGAATTAACACGTCAGATGTCCTCATAGAAGGACTTAGTCGCAGAGCCATTGCAACGGGTTAGCTTGAAGGGGTTAAACCGGACAAGGGACACGGGAGTTTATACTAGTTCGGCCCCTTCGATGAAGGTAAAAGCCTACATCTAGTTGTGATGGGATTGATTGGGTTTCGATGACCAGGGAGTAAATATGCTTTGCCTGAGTCTCGAGTTGTTGTTTCTTGTCCCTGAACCGCCGCCGGGTCTTCCCTTTATCTACATAGGTTGACGCCCGACCAGTCTATAGAGTCCCGAGGCCGACTCATACAAGTGTCCGGCTCGGTCTCTCCTTTCCTAACTTACAACACAAGTTACATAACCATGGCGGTTTACCACCATGGGCCCTAATCCGCCTTTGGGCTCCGAGCCTCTAAGCTTCATTAGTAAACACCATCTTCTGGATCTTCATGGGCTTCAATATAGTTGAGGGTGAACCGGGCCCTCCTGGCCGGTTTACACTCAGTAGTTATATCCCCAACATTAGGCCCCAGATTGATTTGAACCTGTTCATGTCAATCTTCAATACTTAAAGAAATCTTGTGAACATCTTCTTATATTCCCGTAAACCGTCATGCCGTCTTCTCCTGTAAACTTTGGTAAACCGCCGTGACGTCATCCTATGGACACAGCAACGGACCATCATGACATCATCTCTGTATAAAAGATTAAAAAGATTCCCTTCATTAGTGGTGTCCCGAAAATCAAGGCGACAGGCACGCCCTCTTTGCCACTTCAGGCTCCTTGATTCTTGCGCCTGCCACTTATCCCTTTCTCCTTATAAATAAAGCCGACGGGTCTTTCCATTCTTTCCCCTTGCCTCTTCTTCTTCCTCTCACGAACTCCTACTGCTCGAGCTCCGCCGCCGCCATAGAGTGCACCGTCGTCTTCGTCTCCGGCCGCCGCATCACCCTGAATCGAACCAGAGTTTTGCAGCATCCCTCCGCAGTAGACCTGCACTTGTAAGTTTTCCCTTTCCCGCATCTTTAGATCTGTGCTAGGGTTAACGAGATCATCCGTGTTCGTAAGTGTTCATCCCAGTTCTTCGTATTTTGGTTCTGCCATAGTTTCTTTGATCCAATCAGTAGAATAGATCTCGTGCGGTAGTTGCTCCGAGTCCATTTTCAGTACTAGTAGATCTTCCCTTTTTTTGTAAAGAATCCTCAGTAGAACATACAATCTTCTCTGTTCTGCTTAACGCCATTTATAGGTCACAGAAATTTTTCTTTATTGAAGCATGGTAGATCCAAATAAATTTCATCATCGTGTGAAACCTGTTTCTATCAACACTTAGTAGATTTTCATCTCTGGCTCCTCCACCTAAGGGAGGTTTAAACCTTAGTAGTTGGTAATTCGCCACATGTCGTTAGCCCTCACTTAAACCGCCATCTTGTTCTTGAATAATAAACTCTGGTTTAACTTACTTATACGCCTTCATCAAATTCCCCGGTTTAACACCGATTACACAACAACAAAAAATACACTTCCGTGATGATACGTGTTTGTCACAGTAGGTCGCGTTTTTTGTCATGCATGTACATCCATGACAAATTTATGACAGAATCAAGACAGTCATACTTGTGCTGTCGTAGAAGTGTTCCATGACATTACCAAAATTATCATCATGGAAGTGTCCACTTCCATGACGATAAATCGCGCGTCACAGAACTGCTTTCGTCAAGGGTGACCGACACGTGGCATCCACCATAACGGAACGCCGTTAAGCTATCGGGTCGGGTTTTGGATCCGATAACCCGTTAACAGCCCCGGCCAATGGGGATTTTCCACGTGTAAAATCATCATTGGCTGGAGCAAACACGTGTCGGCTCACCGTTGGGACAGATGTCATCCGCTCATTGGACCGAAGGCGCTTATGATACGGCGACACGTGGCACGGCCCAACAGAGGCCCATTTCGGTGAAAAGGTTGGCCCGTTTGACTTGGTCAAAAGGTGGCGGGCCGGCCCACGGAAAGCCTGTTAACGGCCTGTTCGCTTATAGCCCATTTACAGCCCGCTAACTGAGGGCCCATTACACCCTATCCGAATTAGGCCCAGTAGCGTCATCTGGGCCGTCCAATATGATTCAGCCCGTTTTAACTTCCGGCCCATGTGTGACCCATGACTTCTTTCGGCCCATATGAGGACCTTTGTAACTCTTGGCCCATTAACGGCCCGTGGTGAAACTGGCCCGTAATGAACAGTGTATCACTTTATACCCATTAACGGCCCGTTATTCCATTGGGTCGTTTCCAGCCCAAGTTATCTTTCGGCCTTCTCAGGGCCCATTGATTCTTGGGCTCATTTGTAGCATTCGGTTACATGCGGCCCGTTACTGTCATTTTCTGCTTGTGGGCCAAATTCAGCCCGTCGTTACAGTCGGCCCGTTTGCGGACCGTTAATACGTTGGGCCGTTTTCATGTCAAAAAAACCCGTTGGGCTGTTTTCATAGAGTTATCAAATACGGCCTATTAACGGCCCGTTATGGTCCACGAATATTACGGCCCATGATTGGTGAAATGATGATATGCCCCGTAGAAGGCCCATGGATGCTACGGCCCATATGAGGCCCATGGATAGTACGACCCGTAGAAGGCCCATGGACCCTACGGCCCATAGAAGGCCCATTGATCCCTAAGGCCCGTATAGAAGGCCGATGGATCCTATGGCCCGTATAGAAGGCCAATGGTCCTACGGCCGAACGAAGGCCCATGGATCATACGGCCTGCAGGAGGCCCATGGTTACAACAGTCAGTGTGTTGCCATGATTATTTTGGCCTAGTTACCAAAAATAGGCTATTGTGGCCACTAGAAAAACACAGAAAAAGAACTGTAGTGACTACAAGCAAACAACTAAACAAGACAATAAGGAAATAAATAAGCAAGCAATTAAGGCTAGCCTATTACTGCTATTACACAAATTACATCCACTGGGCATCAAAGTTCGCCACCAGTGCAAATATAGGGAACAAAGCAGCATATTACATACACTTGGCCGTCAAAATTGGCCACCTGTGCAAATAAACGCGGCAGCAAAACAAGAGCATAACTGAAACAACTTCAGAAGAGCTCAAGAAATGTTATCCTGGGTATCCACCATGTTGGCAATAAGCTTAGCAAGCTGATTAGCTTTGTTCTGTTTGGCGCTAAAATCCTCCAACGCTTGCTGTTGCACCAGAAAGTATGCATCTGAATGCTCCATGGACTTCCGCAATCCTTCCGCTTCTTGTCGCAACACAGCTGATCGATGTCTTTCAGCTTGTAGTTGAGACTCAAGAAACCGAACTGATTCAGACAGTGAGTTTGAATAGCTTGTGCATGCGGTAGTGGCCAGTAACTCGAACACTAAACCAAGACAGGACTTTGGGGTTGTCTCGCTGTCTTCAAGATAGTCTGCCTTAGCTGTTTTATCAGCTTTGTTGGAGACCAACAAGGATGTGTCACTATCCTGAACCTTATCCGCATTACTTCCTTTACCATTGCTTAATAAGGCACTCTTCCCCAATATTCTGTCAGCATTCTAAAAGAAGAAACAAGCAGACACATAACAAGTTTAGCATGTACTAGTATATGAAACTCATTTCGGTGAACCAGTTCATTAGTAAGGTGGACAGGATTAAACTACCAAGTCTTCTATTGCCAAGTACTAGTACATAATAAAAGCATCAAATAAACATATATCTATGTCCTATGGTCACTTCATTGTCTTGCCAAATCAAAATAGAGACACGGTTCAAATCATATCAGTTCAAGACAAAGAAGCAGTGAAAGAATACAAAGCGTGGGAAACTACACGACAAAACAAGATTTCAGATGGGTACCACGGGTCTACATGTACAACAACACTATTGGCTCTATTGTGATGCTAGTAATGTGCATGATATGAAAGTCAACTGTATACACAATTGAAATTGAAATCAACAGAGCTATTGATAAGAGCAAACCTGTTAAAGAAACATGCGTGAACATACCTGTTGTGCCATTGGAGTTTCGATTGGATCCTTCAATTTAAAAAAATGTTCGTATCAGTAAATACAGTGATACAAGAGCAAAGCAATCATAGTTAAAAAAGGCACGCCTAAGCGAGCGCTTAAGCGCGCCTAGGCTCTAGGCGTTGACAAAACGCATTGCGCATAACTACGCATAATCTGTGCATAACTGCGCATAAGCATGCGCTTTGGTCAGTAAAGCGCAAGGCTGTGGCAAAACACACAATTAACGCCTAGCGCTTTTTTGAACTATGATAGCAATGGAATCTTAAATTAGAACATTTGTTCTTCAGGTTTAGGCACTTGTTCTACATGAACAGAGTACAGTAAGACGCAAGAATAAAATACTTAAAAATAGAAAATGAGCTCATAGACCTTACCACATTCTTGGTTCGGGACCAGTACAGAACAAGGCGTTCCCAGTCATCGTCCAGTAAATGTGTCTCAGGAGAACGTAAGGGAATTTGATGAGTTTCTTTGCCGGTGAAGTACGTTTTCTTCAGGTAATTCCGATACTGCCACCAAGCATTCTTGAAGATAGCAGAGGTATTAGCACAGGTTACCTCATCCTGAGTTTCCAAATCGGTCCTTCTCTATAGAGAAAAATGGGAAAATTTGCTGTATTATAACCATCATGGAGGTAGGATGTATGGGACGAAGCAAAGTAATTGCCATGAATAACATTACTTACACATAACTCCTGGACAAACACCTGCAACTGGCATTTTCCTTCATCTTCAGTATAATATTTCCAAGATGGGAAGATACGCACATACGATTTAACAACATCAAATGCGATAGATGCTAAACTACGACTGGCTGGTTGTGCTTCCTCCACAGGAATAGGCGTACTAACTGGTGGAGTTGGGGTTCGCCGTGATAGTACTGGCCCTTTGGGCACTGGAGCTGCCTTACTAACTGCTGTTGTTTGGGAGCTCTGTGGTGGAGATGGTGCTGTGTCAACAGGAACTGGGTTACTATCGGCTGGGGTTGGGGTTAGATTGGGTGAAGCTGGTTCTCTGTCCATCGCAGTAGGGGTACAATCTGCGAGAGTTTGGGTTATGTGTGGTAGGGCTGGTTCTTGTGCATGTACAACCGGGGTGCTATCTCCACCAAGAGGTAGCACTGTTTTATTTGAAGACCGTGTTTTTATTCCGCTAGATACTGGCATCACCCGCTCCAATTCAAATGGCTGATAAACAGGAAACATAGTTGAATGTACAGACATTGTATGAGAGACAGATGCAATAGATAGTGTGGAAAAAAGAGGGCATGAAATAGTTGACATGTATATTGTTTAACTAAAACGGATAGCATGACATAATTTCACATATATGATGTCTATCTAAACTGGATAGCATAGCATAACATAATTCAAAGATATGATGAATAACTAAACAGGATCGCATGACATAATTCACCTACATGTTATCTAAGTAATCAGGATCGCATCATTTAATTCACATATGTGATTTATATGCTAAACAGAGGGCATTCGATATGATGTCTGAACTAAGAACATGGTGTTGAATATTGTGTATATGATGTCTAAACTATGCAATGCAAGACACCGTATGCATGATATGAGCAGTATAACCGTGCCAAGTTAGAGCATACACCTCAGTGGGGGAATAGGACTGGTCATCTGTCTCTGAATCCATCTCTGAGGAGCTATCGGGACCCAACAAGAGATCTGCTTCGACAGGTAGCACTGTCTGCTCTGAAGGCCTTGTTTTCACTCCAGATTTTTCCATCTCCCACCCAAATGGCTGATTCACAGGAAGAGTAGTTTAATGTACAAACATTGTCGACAAATGGAAATGTAATGAAGAAAAGGATGGGCAAGATATCATTCAAATATATGATGCCTGGTTAAACAGGATGGCATTGCACATTTCACATATATTATGGCTGGCTAAAAGACATGAGACTGCATAATTCCCATATATGATATAGAAACTAAACAGGTGGCATTACAGAACATGTCTAAACTAAGCAGATGACATATATGATGTCAAAAGTAGGCACTGCAAGGCAACATATGCATGATATGACTAACATCATCATGCCAAGGTAGAGCAAACACCTTGGGGGGTAAATAGGAGTGGTCAGCGGCGTCTGAATACGCCTCAGAACAGATATCTTCCTCTGGATTACAATCTGGAGAGGGGTGGGGAGGGTTTGCCATTGAACCCACCATGGAGCGATGTCTGCATGACATTGTATTGCCGCGCAAAACTCTTCTCTTTTTCTCTACATGTTCAGCATGACTGTGTACAATATCTGACATGCATACGAAAAAAATATGGTGAGATTATGTAAGGAGAGCATGCAGAAATTTAGAGTGATGGTAACAACCAGTGGATCGACGTTTTTCCGTTGAACCAAAATAGCCCTAATGGATCGACGTGAATGTATAGTAATAAGTGACGCAACAAGTGTACAACCTCTTTGCCGTAGCCGTGTCGACCTCAGCATCATTGGGTTGGTCGCTGAAGCAGTTGAGGCAGAGGTGGCTGTCGGAGGTGTGGAGGAAGATCTGAGGAATCTGTAGACGGCGTCCAGGGCACTGCTCTGTTGTGATGGATCGTTCTGTCATTGGAGCAGCTCCGGTGAGCCGTAAGACGTCAAGGCTGAAGCAGCACAAGACAGACATCGTCAATCTCAAGTGGGATTCTAATAGCATCTCCAATAGATGATGAAAAATGGATGTAAAATTAACATCACCAAAAACCACCTGACTACAACAGATGAGGTAAAAACTGTTGACTCTGAACTTAACTGTCGAAACTGAAATTAACTGTGGAATCTGAATGCTACTGTCGAAACTGAACACAATGGTAGCAGAGAGACACTTGACATGTAGTTTAGGGAGGGCCTGCAGTTCATCTTCAACCTGCACACCCCTGAGCCGCCTGCCACCACCGGCCGAACCGCCGGCCCCAGCGCCGCCTCGCCGCCCCGAAACAACTCGCCACCGCCGCCCCGGCCAGCCCTCTAGGCCCCCCGCCCCCACCCTGAACCCTAAGATAGATAGTGGGGTACCTCTCCGGCGAGCCCCCGTCCCCGCTGCGGGTGGTTCTTCCTTAACTCCGGCGAGCCCCCCCAACCCCTGAAAATCGACTGACCCAAAAGTCGATTCAGTCGACTGAAGTGTGGCTTAATCGGAGCAGAGCAGCAGCACGAGCGAGGGGGAGAGCAGCAGTAGCAGCTGGGCAAGCGAGCGATCGAGCGAGAGCCGGAGCAGCAGCAGCAGTGCGAGCGAGTGAGCGAGAGCCGGAGCAGCAGCAGCAGTACGAGCGAGCGAGTGAGAGCCGAAGCAGCAGCAGCAGATCCGGCTGGTATGGACGCCGCCGCCGAAGGGGCCTCGCATTGGGGGAGAGCCGCCATGGAGATGTCGCCCGCGGCGCCGGCTTCAAGGTAGCCGCGCCATGGGGGTGCGGGATGGAGCACCGTCGGTGCCGGGAGGTCGAGTTAAGGAGAAGGTGTGATGCGATGAGTGTACAACCTCTTTGGTGGCGCCGAGTAGGCCTCGGCTTCGCCCGAGGAGTCGGTGAGGATGCTGCGGTTCCGGTGGAGCAGGTTAAGGTGGCGCTGTGGGGATGGAGCAGCCGCGATAGACGAGGCGATCATCGGAGCAGCTCCTTGGAGGTGGAGGACGGGGCGGCTGAATTGGCGGGACGGCGAGATGGACGACGGATACTCATCCGGGGAGGTGGACGAGGGACGTCGAGCTGTTGCGGTGGACGACGTCGTCGGGGAAGAGGCTCCGGCTGGGCAGCGGTGACGTGGCGGACGGAGGAGGGTGGGGTTTCGCGGCTGGAGCGGAGAGGTTATGGCGGCCTGGGATTTCGAATGGCGAAAAGGGGGCGATGGGAGGGGGTGAAGCATGACTTAGGGACGCGCTTGTCCAAAATGTAGGGTGTGTTACAAAAGTACCCCCACCGATTTGAACTAGCGGCCCTTTCGGCTCAGGGTTAGAAGGGGGATTTCGCGTGTCGGGATTTGGCAGCTGGAGGGAGTTTTCGCGCGCGTTGTAATTTCGGGATAGCAAGGCGCGGGTTGGGAAGGCGCCAGTTTTGGGAGCACGATATCTGAATTTTCGGGATATAACAAGACGCGGGTTGAATTTTAGGGACAAGCCTAATGTGTAGTAATATTGTACTTTTTTTGACTACATAGTAATATTGTACTTGTACGTACCAAATCAATTCACACTTCCCTCAACCAAAAAGAAAACGAAAAAAATAAAACTATTCACACCACACAAAGAGAGAGTCTTGCCCCGTTTTACTATACAAATGCTATTCAAAGCTACTCCCTCCTTCCATCTATATAGGGCCTAATGCGTTTTTCGATGCTAACTTTGACCAAATATTAGAGCAATGATATATGACATGCAACTTACACAAAGCACACCGTTAACTTCGTCTGTGAAAGGTTCTTTCAATGATATAATTTTCACATTGTGCATGTCATGTACTATTAATCTTGTCAATAGTCAAAGGCGGTCTTAAAAATCTCATTACGCCCTATATAGATGGAAGGAGGGAGTATGAATCCATGTTATGTCCGATTAATTTTTTTCGCTTTGCTGTATAATGCATGTAACCTACTCATACCAACATTTTAGTGCATTCCAAATGTCTATACTACCGCTGCAATTCGAACTAAATTTGAATTCGTTTCTCTATTTCAATAAGAATCTACAATCATGATTGTTGCCAACTTCAACCATCATAATTTCCTTGCTATCCGCCAGATATAAATCGGACGGCCTATAATGCAGGATGGCAGGCACACCATCATCAACAACTCCGTTTTTTATAAGAGTAGAGATAAAATATATTAAATGTAGTATAACATGTTCATAAACACACCATGTGTATCACCGTTATATATATTCACACATACGTCGGTTTAAAACACTATGATAAATTCTTCAAATATCCGAATTCGCTTTTTATAATGAAGTATATATGATCTCTATTCGTCTTTTACACCCACACAACCCTCTTATCTTTGTAGCTAGCGCTAACTTTCTCTTGTGCATGCACACGCCCGCATCCCTCTCACCCTCCCTCAGCATTCTCTAGCTCCATCGCGCAAATTCGTCTTTTCACTTTAGGTCGTTCACCCACGGTGTGTGTAGGCCCCCCAGCTCCTTCTTTACGGCACACATCGATCGATATGCCTCTCTAGCCAGGTGTGCCTAGCACAAACACAAGCTTCCCCTCTTCTCTTGTCACCGTCCATGCCTCACTCCCACCACTCTTTTCATCGTTCTCGTACTCGCACACTCCTCCCCGCTCGATATAGTATGCCTCTCGTACCACCTCCTACATGCATCCCTCTATCTCTATCCTTCTCCTCGTGCCTCGTTTGCTTCTAACACACACATGCATGTATACCGATCGATCTCCCAACATATACCTGGATCGACTTTAACTACCCCCCCATCGATCGACGTACCTCACAAGTTATGTCTCTCCTTTCTCTAACAAAGGGCGATTGATCTTCCTATGTAGTTATGTCTGCTTACCACAGCCACATCGTCCCCCCTCATCATTCGTGCATGCCTCCTGACCCGTCTCTCACACGCACGTGCACAGACAACAAGCAGCCATCTCCTCTCTTATTGATATTGCGGGCGTGCCCTCCGTTTGTCTAGCAAGCCTATCCCACCATTTGTTAGAAGCAACTCCACTACCACCCCCTCCAACACTCTAGCTCTGTCTCTCTCCCAACCTTATTCCTCTCATGCACATATGCATGGATGCCGATCGATCTCCCTTAATACATGAGGCAGATCGATCTCCTTAATACATGAGGTAGGCCTCTCTCCTCCTCCACACATATACCAGCCATTGTACCTCTATAGTTAATTGGGCCTCCCTCTTCCCCCACCACACACCGATAGTCGAGCGCTGCAGGTAGGTATCCATGCCACAGAGACAAACTGCACATGTCCCCTCTCACGTTCCAGTAGGCCAGCCACTCTATATCTTTGACGTGGGCACACACAAATTCGATGGCACTCTTTATCGATCGCGCGCGCACACACACACACATCATCCCTCTTTTCGATTCTATGGACACCTCAAGCCGGTGATACCTCCACTCTCTTCTCGTGGATCGCCCCCTCTATATATATGTTATATCCAGGACTCTATTTCACACACATTGCATATGTTACATTTTTTGATTGAACCCCCCCCCCCAAAAAAACTCTCAAGAACCCACACACTATATCTCTCTAGGTTTGTATCTCTCTCACACAACCCCACGTAGGTGGTGTACGTATACAAGAAGAGAATAGGTGCACCGTGCACGTACTCACGCTTCGTGCCCAGCCACACCCGCGCGGGTACACGGTGGAGCTCATTTCTTTACGAAATGGCAGCCCACGTGCTAATTTGAACGCCTGTAGCGGTTGTTTACCTAGGGAGGTCGTGTACCACGCCTGCACGAAACAAAGTTCGACTTGACGCGTTGCCGCGTTATTTTTAAATAAAGTTATAGCGCTCAATGGCACGTACACAGAATATAAAACGATTTTTATGGAGAAAAAGGTAGTCCGCTCACTATATACAATGGAGCCTTGCGTGCCTGGTTTGTCGCTCTTCAGAGTATCTCACACAAGGCTGCGGTGGCCTCTCTCTCTCTCACCGTTGGTCACTGATCCGGCCGCATCCCGTCCGCCGGGGGAAAGGGAGTGCGGTGGCCTCTCTCTCTCTCACCGTTGGTCACTGATCCGGCCGCATCCCGTCCGCCGGGGGAAAGGGAGGAAGTGCATCGTTTCTCCGTTCGACGGCGCCGAGGCAGCACGTCCCGATCTGCGGTACACGCCGTTCTCTCTGACCAAGCTCCGGCGCGGCAGGGCCTACGCCACCTGCTCGCAGATTCCGCCCGCCGCCGCTCACCTAGTTACATCCCGACGACCTCCAGGTATCCCCTCCGGCCTTGCTTCCACTGCCCGTCTTCCCACGTCGCTGCATGTGGATCTTCCATAGTTCTTTGCCCAAAACGTAGCTCGTCCAGCGTACTTTCCATATTGCATTCTCGTCCTCACACCGTTTTAGACAAACACAACCGTGTTGTTATCTTCCCTTAGGGCAAGGAATATGCTTCTTTTTTGTCGTCGCATGTGTCATCAACTGTTATTGGCCAGTAATTGTTTCCTTTCTACCTCTTTTTTGCAAACAGGGCTATCCATTTCACCTCGTTGCTATTGCGACCTTTTGGTGAACTGCACAAATCACTTTTTTCTTAAGAGTGTTTTGTGCAGTTGTACTAAAATGTCACATGGGCAACGTCTCTACATTTCAGTGCGACTGCACAAAGGGAGATTGGTTTTGCTCTATCCTCCTCATCCAACTCCGAGCCTAATCTTCTCCAACTAGTTAGTCTTAAAAGAGACTGCAAAGGTGACCGGCTTCTATTTATGTGTTTATTGTTTCATCAGCAGTCCTCTATTATCGTAATCACACTTAATATCTTTGGAACAGGGACGCTCAGCTCTATTTTAGTGGAACTGCACAAAATGATCGGAATGTTGCATGCTCCAGACAGCTACTTTTTTTCCCAACATGCCTTGTTGATTTAGACAGAGCTGGGGGGACGTTGCTGCCAATGAAAGCATGGATCAATTTTAATTTAACACCTTCTCACAACTCTGTCTTCAGTTGTGATGTAATTATTAGCTCTGATCTGCTAATAATTGACATGCATTAGCAAGGAAGTTAGTTTTTTATTGTTTCCGAAAGAGCATCGATGGCAAGACACGCGAAACAGAAGCTGAAAGCTCACACCATTGTACAATTTCATGTCTCGCTGGAAAATTATTTGTATAGTACGTCAATTATGTAAACAAATGATGGAAGCTTGATAGCATTGCCAGAAGCCTCTTCATCATCCGGGTCCATGTGCCATGCACAAAATTATACTCCTTCGTTCCTAAATATTTGTCTTTTTACAAATTTCAAACGGGCATATTTTAGAGTGTAGATTCACTCATTTTGCTTCGTATGTGTACTCCCTCCGTTCCTAAATATTCTATTCGTCTTTCTAGAGATTTCAACAAGTGACTACATACGGAGCAAAATGAGAGAATCTACACTCTAAAATATGTATATACATCCGTATGTGCCAGTCCATTTGAAATCTCTAAAAAGACAAATATTTGAGTAGTCACTCGTTGAAATCTCTAGAAAGACAAATATACTCCGGAGTATATTTAAGAACCGAGGGGGTAGTGCACAACCGCATGGGAGACTCAGCCCGGTCGTTGCGCCGCATTAATAGTGAGTAATGAGCAGTCAAATCGTAAGCCCCACCTTTCCCACTGTAAGTTGCTCTGAAGAAGCAACCATCAATACGCTCTTCTTTGAATCCGCTCATACTACTCCATCCGTCACTGTTTATACAGCGCGCTTCAGAAAAAAGAAAAAAGATCTGTGGGACCAAGGCGACTAGCGATCGGCCTGAAAAATAGCATTGGTAGTTATAGCACGGCGTCTATTACTAGTAGAGGGAATAATGCGTACACACATGCATGCAGTGCTTCCACCCCGGGTACACACATGCATGCACTTACTCCATTCCGTAGTTACATGGAGAGAAAATTGTGGACTTGATTGCGGTTACCACGCCCTAATTAATTGAGCATTAAACCAAACGCGTCTAAAGTCTCTCTGGTGGTGGAAATGCATTGAGAGAAATGCATCATAATGAAGCGCGCCCTGTAAACTGTGACGGAGGGAGGAGTAGTATGAAGGTTCAAAACCAAGTACGCGTATGGCCAGTCGGTCAACGCACCTCCTCTTGGCATATCACTGACATGTGGGAAAGGAGTGTGAGCAAACCGATCTCAATTGACGGCAAAGAGCCAACCCGCCATTCCTTGAGAGAGACGAGGAGCGAGAACACACAGACGGGTTCGCATGGAGGCCAAGATATATTCGAGCATGGTTGGTTGATCGATATCATTCATTACATGTTGCCATGTTGGGCTGCCGTTTTCCGCCCTTCTCCGGAATAAACGTGTACTTTATCAGAGATAAAAAGAAATAAGAGTACAAACGCTCCACCATGCGGTTCTAGTAGTAGTACTACTCGTACTACTGCGCTTGGCTCTTCGCCTCTTCGTGAAGTCGAACAATGATGGTACTCCGCATGTTGGGTACTACAGTGTATGCCTCTGACAATCTGACACCGAATGGACTGATGCATGTCCACCGAGGGTAGGTTGCATTAGTCAAAAGGCGTAAGCGAGCTTCACCTTGTCCTGCAAGCTTCTCCTCGTTCTGCGAGTTGACGGGACACACCAAAAAGTAGTGCTAGTCCATACTCCCTCCTTTCCGGTTAATATGGCTCAATCCTTTTTGCGGGTAAATGAGAGAGCTTTATTCATATATAAGCATTCTTAGGACGATCAGCCAAGACACTGGTCACTAGGAAGCGAGGTACCCCGCAAAAAAAGAAGTAGGAAGCGAGGTGTTTCATCAAGCCAGCTCTCGGCCACATTCAAAGTGCAGCAAGCACGGTTCGCACGAAGATGCGCCGCAAGGTTTGCTGACCTGTTTACATGCTGAATAACAAAAAAAGAGGAAATATTACCGAGCGCTACTATTTGTAACAGGATATGAGCCAGAATTAAGCGAGAATTGTGGCGAGTGTTCCATGCAATCAACTTCCATTATCACATGCGAGAACCCTCGAAGATAACCAAATGTGTTGAAGATTGCTTTATCACATTTTAAAATTATAATAAGAGTGCAGACGCTCCTCCATCCGGTTCCTAGTACTAGTATAGTACGTACCTTTATAGACTATATTAGTAAACTTTGCGCTTGGCTGTTCGCCTATTCGGGAAGTCGAACAATAGTAGCACTAGTAGTATAGTGTATGCTTCTGGCAATCTGACACCGAATTAACTGTTGCACGTCCACCGCCTGAGCGAGGGAGAGCTTGCATTAGTCAAAAGTTTCTCCTTGTCCTGCGAGCCACCGCGCGCAAGTAATGCTAGTCCATACTGCCTCCTCTCCGGTTAATATGGATTAATTTCAAACGAGATAAATACACTGTCTGTCACTGTATATTTGTAAAAATACGGTCAGTGGACTTCATAATACGCTCATTGCGCTCAATATATATATTTTCCGGTGTTTATACGGTCACTAGCTCACCCTGACTGAGTATGTGTGTGCATGCACGTGTAGGTTGAGCACTTAGCGTGACCGTGTGTGTTCCGTCGTGTGCTCGGACATGCATGCATTAGGGCGTCGCGCGCGTTTTTGCGTCCATGTGTACGTGTGACTGTTGCATACACTTAGGGGGAGTACGTGTAGGGGCCACTAAGGAGCAGTCAAATCACACAGTAAATCACGTCTGTCGTGTTCGTGTCTCACCCTCCTCCACGGCTCGACCCCACACGGTCGCTCGGCATGCCACTCACCGCAAACCGAGTATACGATAACTTTCCCGCCTGCTTGTCGATGGATCGCGCCATGGAGTACTACTAGCACTACTGGAAGAGATTGACGAGTTGGGGGAGGACAGCTAGCTGTAGCACGGACTCCCAAAAACTTTTTACATGCATGTTGTAGCCGGCTATTGCGACCTTTGAACGCGGAGCAGCCGCGTGCACCCGGAAGCGGCGCGGGCGACGCTCTCTCGGCCGGCGCGCCGCTTCAATGCCGGCGCCAGTGAGAGGTCGCGTCCGCTCTGGCCGGGCATGAATGCGGCACTGACCGTTTCGGGCGGGAAGCACGCGCGGGTGATGAAGAGGGTTCGGGTTGGTCAGGACCGGCCGTGGCAGCGGTCCGGACGTGCGCAAACAAGAGATGTTGTACGTTAATATTGCTGCGTATATAATTAACAACGTAAATAATGTGCCAGTTGGACAAATATGATTGGAGATGGAGATGGAAATGGAATTTTACGTAAACACGGATATGCATGTCTATGTCTATGTGTGTGTGCGCGACGACTCTCGCGACCTGGAAGCGGGGGCGTGTTTTTGATCGAGTTTTCTTTCTTGGTACGTTAGAAAATCAGTTTGTCCAATTCACATCTAGATGTTATTTAAGGATATCACATCTAAGCTCCCACAAGTATATAATGTAGCAACAAGAAACAAAAAAACTAGGACCAAAAAAATAGACCACAAACAGAGTGGACATCAACTTAGATGTGACATAACTATGTCACATCTAGATGTGTCCTAGACAGACCCTTAAAAAATTGTCCGCCAGTTTTCGTTTCTTTTTTCCGGGAACGCGCGTATTCTATTTAAAACCACTGCTATGGAGAGATTTTTTTACTCCATTATAGCCTCTTGTTTGATAGAGTTTCTCGCGTCTCGCTCTCTCACCCTCTCCATATCAAAACAAGATGACAGTGTCCAGTCTATCTCTCTCCTCACCGGTGGTCACAGATCCGGCCGAATCCCGTCCGCTGCGGGAGGTGAGGAGGTGCAGCATTGACGTTGTCGCCGTCGGCGACGGGGGGAGCCGATGCGCACCGTCCTCTCGGAGCCGGCGCTGGCGCGGACGAAGATCCTTCGCGCCCTTGTTCGCTGCCATCATGTGGGCAGATCCCTCCCGCCCGCCTAAACGACATCTCGCCCACCTGAGGTATAACTTCTTGTACTGGTCCAGCTCCCCAGGTCGCTGCGTGCGGGTTTTCTTCTATGCGACTACTCCCCAGCTCCCCATGCATAGTAGCTAGGGTTCGTCGGCTGGTCCAACATCACCTACTAGTACTATTATAGAGGAAATGCCACTTGAAAAGTTGTCCTGATTTATGCCTCGGTGGAGGTATACATGTTGTTTCGACAAAAAGTACATGGTGGTTGTGCGGTCATTGTCCATATGGTGGTAGTACTATCACTGGTTAAATGAAGAAATGCTTTTTTTCTCGGGTATCCTGGTTTAGTTCCCATCAAGATATAATTATGATGCTTCTGTTTGTTGGTGTACTTTTCATTAACCCTTTTTTATATTTTTGGAAACAGCGATGCGTGTCTCCATACCCGGGCATGTCTTCCTCAATTTTAGTGGAACTGCACAAAATTGGATGGCCATTGTTGTTCCGCCTCACTGTCCTCTGCCACGTGGTTCTTCCTTCCTCGAGCTTGATTACTGAGAAGAAACAGACCACAGTGAGGATTTGTCGAACTTCATAGGTGCCTCACCCAAACTTGATGCCAAATGGATGATGCATCACCACGATGACCTATCGATGCTCATGGTCGCGCCTCATGGTTGCGTCGGCTGGTGAAGCTGATCGATTTTCAATGAAAAACAAGCTGTCTTCCATCAGTGCTCTTTGCTTGTTACGCACAAAGATGATATCCTTCGTCAGTTCACCTTGGTTGCGTTGGAGACGCAGTCGTCTTTCACGTTGGTGCAATTTTATCACACAATTGGCTATGAACCAAATGTTTCCTCGAAGAAGGATCGACGTTGGTACTAAGAGCATAAGTTTTGTATTGATTTCTAAGCCTTCTCACAACTTTGTCTCCAGCTCCCCTGTAATTTTATTTGTCCAGCTATTAACTTTGATTTAAAAAATGGTGTGGACTAAAAACCCGGATGGACGTAGTAGCCCTCCATTTTTATTTACTCCGCATATTAGATTTGACTGAAGTCAAACTTTGTAATACTCTCAAACCTTTCCGATAATTGAAATTAAAATTCTTTATTTGTACACACTCTCACACGTTTCCGATAATTTGGCGCATGTGTGGTTGTTCACTTAAGGGAGGGTAGTGTACCACACGTGAAGGACAGGAAGTGCGACCAGGACGCGTGGGCGTGGATCCTTAGTTCATCGGAAGTAGTACTCCCTCTGTACATTAAATAAAGAGTTTCGTTTCGTACTTACACAATTTAAAACGATTGTTATGGAGAGAATAAGAAAACCACTCCACTATATATTAGTCGTATACACACGAGAGTACTATATGGACGCAGTTCATTGACTTAGTGCACCTGCCTTTGGGTTTATGACAGGTGGGCCCAAAATGTGGCTGGCTCACCTGTCATACAGCCAAAAGCAGATGGAGTGAAGGCACCGGAGCTCAGTCTGTACTACATTAGTAGGTATATATATAAGCGGGAGCCTCATCGCTTGTTCGCTAGGGTTTGCACTCTCCACACGCTCGCCTGCAATACATATATGTTACACGCTGGAGGCTCAGCATTCATTTGCTAGGGTTTGCTATATTCACAGTCTCTCACCCTCTCTTCACCAGATCTAAACAAGACTGCGTTGGCCTCTTGTCTCTCTCCCCCCTCACAGCTGGTGAAGGAGGCATCCGTATCCCGTCGCACCGGGAAGGGGAGGAGGTGCAGCGTTAACTCTATCGCCTTCGGCGAGGGAGGCAATCCACTGCCGGCTGCGCTGTTCTCTTTCACCCAGCGCCTGTGCGGGAGGGCCACCGACCCCTTCTTCCTCGCTGCCGTACGTAGTGTGGGCAGATCCGGCCTCCCGCCGCACGCCTTCCCACATCCCGACGACCCTAAGGTATAAGTTTCTTTGAAACAGTCGTTGCTCTAGATGCATGTGGATCTTTTTCGATCTGTAGTCGAATCTAGGTCTTGGTTCAAAGAGGAAAGAAAGGTGCGGTGGGGTGGAGCATGAATCTAGGACGTGGTTCAATGAGGAAAGGAGGGAGGAAAAGTAGTATAGACTGGCTATCCAGCCGCTTTGTTGGTCGAAAAGGGAAAAAGGGGGTAACCCAGTACACACATCTGTAAGGAACCGATCTCTTTGTTGAAAAGGGAAAGAAACGTGGGGGGGGGGTCATGTAGTTTGTGCAGGACTAGATTTGCTGCCCTCACATAGGAAAAAAGTTCAAAGAGAACAAATATGGGACCAACACAGATATGCTGCTTGGCTACATACTCTGCATCACCCATTTATACGTGTGGACGCACATGGTGCTAGCATGTCCCATACAGCTATTTTGCTGTTGTTAATCTAAGAATGCCGCCGGAAAATTGAAGCAATGCCACTGTTAAAAGTAAATTACATTTTTTAACGAATGTTGTTTCAAGAGAGTGTCTCTGTTAATATGAATCAATGCTACCGTTTTAGAAATGCTACTATCCTACTTTGTTTTCCATCCAAGATAAGTTAGATGCTTCTTTCTGTCACCGTTTGTTTCATCCTCCTTTATCGGCAAGTAATTGTTTCCTTTTTTGCCTCTGTTAAAACAGGGGTATCGATTCAACTTGTTGCTATTGCGACATTTTACTTCGCTACTCGAAACACTTATGTTTTAAGAGTGTTTTGTGCAGTTCAACTTGAATGTCACACCGGTGACTTTGCTTAATTTTGGTGGAACTGCACAAAAGGAGATCGAGATTTGTTTCCAGTGTTCCTGTCGAGTTGTTTCAAATCTTGGTCTCTACCACATGATATCTATTCAACTTGTTGCTATTGCGACATTTTGCTTCGCTACGCGAAACACTTTGCTTGATTTCAGTGCATTGTTTTAGGAATGGTACTTTTCTGCTTTGTCGTTCTTTATACATGTTGAACCAAGGCATTGTTAAGATAATGTCTCAGTCAATATGAATGAATCACACTGATGGAGAATTGCTCCTCTCCTGCTTTGTTTCCCATTAAGACAAGTCATCAACCGTTATTTCTCAGTAATTGTTTCCCTTATACCTATTCTTGCTTACAGGGATATCAAAATTAAAGCTCGGTTTTATTCCGACTTCGATTTTAGTTGAACTGCACAAAAGGAGCCAATGTGTCCAAGGCAAACTGCTGCGTTACTGGGTCCAGTTGGTCGTTCCACTTTGCAGAAAGAAGCAGTCACTGGATGCGGTACATTACAGAAGGAATGACCGAGAAGCTTTACAGAGTATTATTAGACACCGGTGACATGACTAGTCTGCAGAGACCATTGGCAATTTAACAACACGTGGAGTGCCCTGGGCAAAAAGTGCCCAAACAAGTACAAGAAGCTAAGACAGGACACGATCATAGGCATTACATATTTTGAAGGGGAGGAGCTTGTCAAAGTTTAATCATTGATGTTAGCAAGAAGACGTTAGTTTAATATATTGGAATTGGAAAACCTTGTCAAAATTTGCTCATTGATGTTAGCAAGAAGACGTTAGTTTAATATATTGGAATTGGAAAACCTTGTCAAAATTTGCTCATTGATGTTAGCCAGAAGACATGCATTTGATATTTTTGAGTGGGACGCCCTTGCTGTGAGCAGCGTCGAGTGTTTTTTCCTATTCCTGTGTTCAGTTTAGAAGTAAATAGTTACTCTGCTGAGATATTCCTGTGTTAAGAGTTTGTTCTGAATATTGTCTATGTAATGCCAGGCCTTGTGTTTGATTGCAAAGTTGAGCTTGGAATGTTGTGGCATGCGGCATCACGAGCTGTTCACCGTGCCTCCTGAGAATAATGCTTCGTATTGTTTTGCATGTCGATCTAATGCCAGTGATTTGCTTGTTAAGAAGATCATCCTCTTCTGTTGTTTCCGTGCGTAAGAAGTTCATCGTCTGATGTTTCATTCATAGCCTATACGACATGTCGGGTAGGTTAGACGTGAAACCATATGATCTTCCGACCAACTCATGATATTAGGCCGTGATTGGATCGTCGTTTTCCAACCAAAACCGCTTGTAAAACTGACGCTTGTAAATTAAAGCAGATGGTCTCGGGCGAAGGCGCTTGGTTGGTCGATTTCGACTAGTAAAATATCGGAAGTACTTCACACACGATAAAAACGCTGAACGACACTCGGACGATTGCTAATCCAGCCGTTAGCTGCTGTTTCAGCCTTGCCCATGGATGGCATGATACGCACGTCGTGCATGTATCGTCTGGTAATGTCGTCCATATAGCAATGCTCGTAAAATATACACTGGTCTCTCAAATTACACGCGTAACCCGCCGGTTTTACTTACAGACCTCGGGCCTTCCGATGACGAGTAAATTACACTTGTATGTTAATACAGGTTTGAAATAAACCAGAGCTCCCAAGCGCGGCCTTACCGTTTCATGCCGTCTCAGTTTCTCGAAGGTGCTCATAGGTGTCCGATGATCCTGGCTTCCTGAATGAGCAGCGGGCGCTGTATCAGACCTCCGTAGGGCCCGCGAGGCCCTCTCCGTTGTCCTTCGAGTTGTTGCGCTCGCCGTGGCGCCGAGCATTGTTAACATGGTCAACGAACATGAGGATTCAGGAGATGACTTTATTTTGACTGGATGACACTAGGGACCCACTAGGGCCATAGCCGTACGTACGCAAGTGCCTCCTTATTATGTACAACTATATTTTTTTTGCTTTCTCCTGGTTTCCTGACATCACGGTCCCACACCATTGTCAACCTATGTAGTCAATATAAACGAGAGAATTGCACAAGGTGCGGCCGACAGCTGGGACCAAGCAGCTCGAGCAGTATTTGTGTTTTTGAGGCGTGAGCACTGCAGAGTTTTTCTTGGCGATGATTTCGTTGTTGTTCAGAGGAGAGCAGGGTATTAACTGGGCGGGCTGTGGCCCGTCTAGCCCAGGCCAGATATCCAGCCCAGATACTACTTTTTTCAAGATGAAAATGGCTAGCCCAGCTATACGTCTTTTTGAGGAATACCCAGGCAAGGTCAACTTGTTATTCTCCGCCCCGCTGTGCTGCAAATCTTTCCTAGGAGGGATGCATTAGGCTTAACAGGAAAATGGGCTTTAAAAATAATAAATGGGATGTAATTATAAAAACTGGGCAGTAACTATAAAAAATGCACCAAACACGAAATTAGTTTATAAAATATTATTTATGGATTTTGAAAATCTTAAATTTTCATTGTTGCGCGCACAATGTTTCGTTGGATTTTTACGTAATACAAATTTATATTTAATCTGAATAGAAATTTCGGGATAAAAATATTTCGGATCCCATTAAAATGTGGGCAATTTTATTGAATTATGTCTTCAACGGTTGGTTGAAATTATTAATCGTTGTCCTAGCTAGAAAATGGGTTGTACTTTTAACAAACTGTAAATGGGCTGTTGTAAATTCCATTAGAATTCAAAAATGGGTTGTACATTCTTACAAAACGCAAATGGGCTATAAGTTCTCTGCCACACACTTGTGGGCCTACTAAGTGACGCGTCCCCTAAAAAAATAAGTTGACGCGTATGCAAGGCTTTGTCAACTTATTATAGTCAACACACGGTTCTAGCAGCAGTGGCCGTTGGATGTCTATCCAACGGATGTCGTGCTTCTCTTCAATCTCGGATATTCTTAGCTTCGGCCGCCCAAAAAATGATTCCTCCCCCTGACATCTGGGGCGCACCGTTTCGGAGGCTGACCTGTGGGTCTACTAAGTTGGAGCGTACCAAGGGCTTTGTCAACTTAGTCAATATAAACGATTCTAGCTTCAGTGACCGTACGATGTCCATCCAACGGCCGTAGTGCTTCTTCAACCTCTGGTCTTCTTGGTCCAGCCGCCCAAAGCAGCGCCGGTCGTGCCGCCTGCTCCTGCCTCCCGTGGCCGGCTGTGCTGCCGCGGAGGCCTCACCGCCCCCATACTACTCCCACCGCTGGCCAGGCCATCCCTCCACTCACCCACACCCCCTGTTATTCTGCGGCGACGGCAGCCTCACACCGCAGCCGAACCAGTGAACCCTCGTACTCCTCTCCGCGCGGGCTTCCACTGCTGCATCTTCCCCGGCTCCGCGTCGTCCCCTTCCTAGGCGTCGCCGTCGTCCACCGCCCTGGTGCTCTCGGCGCGACATGGTCAGCGTGGTCAACGACCGACTTCCATCGGAAGAGTACTGTACGTGGAGAGGCTGACAGCTGGGTCCACGGCGGCCGCAAGGAAGTGCCTCCTTATTACGCGCAAAATAATTATTCCTCCACCTGACAGCAGGGACCCGCCGGACGGGCCACCTTATTTCGCGAAAAAAAACGTTTCCCCCCTGACTGCTGGTACCCACCGGACGGGCCACCGTATTTCGCGAAAAAAGACGTTCCCCCTGCTGTCAGCTCGGACCCACCGGAAGTGCCTCTTTATTACGCACAAAAAAATGAATACTCCCCCTGCTAGCTGGGACTCACCTTGGTGGGAAGCTGACTTGTGGGCCTACTAAGTTGACGGGGACGGAGGGCTTTGTCAACTTAGTCAATATGAACGATTCTAGCTCTAGTGACCGTACGATGTCCATCCAACGGCCGTAGTGCTTCTTCAACCTCTGGTCTTCTTGCTCCAGCCGCCCAAAGCAGCGCCGGTCGTGCCGCCTGCTCCTGCCTCCCGTGGCCGGCTGTGCTGCCGCGGAGGCCTCACCGCCTACATACTACTCCCACCGCTGGCCAGGCCATCCCTCCACTCCACTCACCCACACCCCCTATTATTCTGCGGCGACGGCAACGCAGCCGAACCAGTGAACCCTCGTACTCCTCTCCGCGTGGGCATCCACTGCCGCGTCTTCCCCGGCTCCTGTTGTCCCCTTCCTAGGCCTTGCCGTCGTCCACCGCCGTGGTGCTCTCGGTGCGGCGTGGTCAATGTGGTCAACGACCGAATTCCATCGGAAGAATACTGTACGTGAAGAGGCTGACAGCTGGGTCCACGGCAGCCGCAAGGAAGTGCCTCCTTATTATGCAGAAAATAATTATTCCTCCACCTGACAGCAGGGACCCACCGGACGGACCACCAGTATTTCGCGAAAAAAATGTTCCCCCCGCTGTCAGCTCGGACCCACCGGAAGTGCCTCCTTATTACGCACAAAAAAATGAATACTCCCCCGGCTAGCTGGGACCCACCTTGGTGGGAGGCTGTCTTGTGGGCCTACTAAGTTGACGGGGCCGAAGGGCTTTGTCAACTTAGTCAATATGAACGATTCTAGCTCCAGTGACCGTACGATGTCCATCCAACGGCCGTAGTGCTTCTTCAACCTCTGGTCTTCTTGCTCCAGCCGCCCAAAGCAGCGCCGGTCGTGCCGCATGCTCCTGCCTCCCGTGGCCGGCTGTGCTGCCGCGGAGGCCTCACCGCCCCCTACTATTCCCACCGCTGGCCAGGCCCTGCGGCGACGGCAGCCTCACACCGCAGCCGAACCAGTGAACCCTCGTACTCCTCTCCGCGCGGGCTTCCACTGCCGCGTCTTCCCCGGCTCCGCGTCGTCCCCTTCCTAGGCCTCGTCGTCGTCCACCGCCGTGGTGCTCTCCGCGCGGCGTGGTCAACGTGGTCAAGGAACGACTTCCATCGGAAGAGTACTGTACGTGGAGAGGCTGACAGCTGGGTCCACGGCCACAGCCCAGTTTTTTTGTGATTTGCCAATTAAGTCGCTTTGTCAGGCCTGTTGGGCTGCAAATCTTTCAAGACGAGGAGAGCTTTTCATTCGGCTGGCCGAGAAAATGGCCCATCAGTAATGAGAAATGGGCTGTACATTTTTAAAACACATCAAACCGGCAATTAGTTTCAAATATATTTTTTTCATTTCAAGATTTTTAATTACATTAATTTTTATGCGTGGAGAATTTGTTGGATTTTATGTTGATATACATTTATTTTTAAAATCAGTTTGAATGTGAGTCGAAATTTCAGGATTAAAAACAGTTCGGACCGCACCGAAATATGCAAAATTTCGTATAATTTTTTAACCGTGGCCACAATATGGGCTGTAATGCTAACAAAAAGAATATGGGCTCCAAAGAAAACCTTAAGAATTAGCAAATGGGCTGTAAATTATTAGAAATAATGGCAGATGGGTTGTATGCTGTTTTCCACAGATTTGAGGATTTCCTAAAAGAAAGGTTGACGCACAAGCAGTGACGGCTAGATGTCCATCCAACGGCCGTCGTGCTTCTTCAATCTCTGCTCTTCCTGCTCCAGCCGCTCAAACAAGCGCCGGCGGGACTGCCTGCTCCCTCCTCCCCGCGGCCGGCTGTGCTGCCGCGCAGGCCTCACCGCCCCACCGTACTCCCATCGCTGGCCTAGCCATCCCTCTACTCACCCACACCTGCTGTTATTCTCCGGCGACGGCAGACGAACCAGTAAACCCTCGTTCAGTCGTACTCCCCTCCGCGTGGGAAACAACTGCTGAGTCTTCCCTGCCTCCGTGTCGTTCCCTTCCTAGGCCTCGCCGTCGTCCACCGCCCTGGTGCTCTCGGCGCGGCCTGGTCAACATGGTCAACGACCGACATGCATCTGAAGTGGACTGTACGTGGAGAGGCCGACAGCTGGGTCCACGGCCGCACGCAAGGAAATGCCTCCTTATTACGCGCAAAATAATGATTCGTCCACCTGACATCAGGGACCCACCGAAAGGGCCTCAGTATTTCGCGAAAAAAACGTTACCACCGCTGACCGCTCGGACCCACCAGCTATATCTTCGCACGCAAGGAAGTGCCTCCTTATTACGCACAAAAAAATGAATACTCCCCCTGTTAGCTGGGACCCAGTATAGTGGCAGGCTGACTTGTGGGCCTACTAAGTTGACGGGGACGGAGGGCTTTGTCAACTTAGTCAATATGCACGATTCTAGATCCAGTGACCGTACGATGTCCATCCAACGGCCGTAGTGCTTCTTCAACCTCTGGTCTTCTTGCTCCAGCCGCCCAAACCAGCGCCGGTCGTGCCTCGTGCTCCTGCCTCCCGTGGCCGGCTGCGATGCGGCGGAGGCCTCACCGCCCCCTACTACTCCCACCGCTGGCCAGGCCATCCCTCTACTCACCCACACCCCCTGTTATTCTGCGGCGACGGCAGCCTCACACCGCAGCGAACCAGTGAACCCTCGTACTCCTCTACGCGTGGGCATCCACTGCCGCGTCTTCCCCGGCTCCGCGTCGTCCCCTTCCTAGGCCTCGCCGTCGTCCACCGCCCTGGTGCTCTCGGCGCGGCGTGGTCAACATGGTCAAGGAACGGCTTCCATCGGACGTGGACTGTACGTGGAGAGGCTGACAGCTGGGTCCACGACCGCAGCAAGGAAGTGCCTCCTTATTACGCGCAAAATAATTATTCCTCCACCTGACAGCGGGGACCCACCGGACGGGCCACCATATTTCGCGAAAAAAAGTTTCCCCCTGACTGCTGGGACCCACCAGCTACACCTTCGCACGCAAGGAAGTGCGTCCGGGCAAAAAAACGATTCGCCCCCCTGACTGCTGGGACCCACCAGCTACATCTTCGCACGCAAGGAAGTGCGTCCGGGCAAAAAAACCAAAATGATTCGCCCCCCTGACTGCTGGGACCCACCAGCTACATCTTCGCACGCAAGGAAGTGCCTGACAGTCGGGACCCACCTGGTCGAAGCGTATGTAGCGTTGTCATTCTGGTCGCGAACGTGTACGTACATATATACTGGTGGATGTAGAGACGTGCACGTGTCGTAGTAGAGGCGCGCACGTAGCATGTACACGTACGTTACAGCGGCGAGGGTGCAAGAAAGAAAATACGGCCACGTACGTACATACAGGCAGGGTCTCTAACGCCTATCGCGCATACGTACATGGTTGGGTCGGAACAGAGAAACAACGTCGTCGTTGTGTTCATGGGGAGCCAACCGGCTGGGTCGGAACGGAATGCGTGGTCGTGTTCATCGGGAGGGCTTGCACGGAACAGGCGATGGAAACGAGGCCTGGCATACCGCACAACGGAGGAAACGGCCTTATGTTCGACCGGCCACGTTCGGAATGGGGTCCTGTTGATTGGGAGGGGCTGGCGTACCGCAAAATGGAGGAAATGGACCTCCTACGGTCGAAACGGGGGTCCTGTTGATCAGTAGGGGTGTGGCGTACCGCAAAACGGAGGAAACGGACCTCCTACGATCGAAATGGGGGTCCTGTTCATCGGGAGGGGTGTGGCGTACCGCAAAACGGACGAAACGGACTTGTGTTGGAGTGCTACGGTCAAAACGGTGGGGGAGGGATGTGGCGTACCGCAAAACGGGACTCCACGGGATACTGTTCATCTCCACCGTCGACCTCCTCCGGCCTCCACGGGCTACCGTCGACCTCCTCCAGCCTCCACGGTTCCTGTTCATCCAGCCTCCACGCGCCGCTACTCCACCGGCTACTGTTCAACCACCCCTCCACGGGCACCCCTCCACCGTCTACTGGTTCATCCAGCCCTCCACACCACGGGTCCTATTCAACCACCCCTCCACGACCACCCCTCCACCATTACTGTTCATCCAGCCCTCCACACCACGGGGTCCTGTTCAACCACCCCTCCACGGCCACCCTCCACCGTCTACGTGTTCATCCAGCCCTCCACACCACGGGTTCCTGTTCATCCAGAGGCACGCCACCGCTCACTGTTCATCCAACCCCCCCCCCCGCAACGCTCACTGTTCATCCAGGCATCGATCGGCTTCAGTTAGCAGCAGTAGCGAAGGAATCGCTCCATCGGGTTCAGTTAACAGCCATCGATCGATCCCTCGGGTTCAGTAACGCGTAGCCTGCAGTGCAATCGCTCGGGTTCAGTTAGAGCCCAACGCCTCGCTCGGCTTCAGTTAGAGCCAACGCCTCGCACACACGCGCGTACGTACGAGAGAAACACGCATCGCTCTCCCACCGTAACCGGCAACTCCCCAAAATTTTCCTCCCCGTCGCTTCTACCACGGGTTTTTCCGTCATGGACGGCCCAAAGAATGTCATGCAGCTGCGTCTCCGTCCCGCCCAGGACGAAAAGCCCATTTTTTGTCATGATTTTTTGTCATAGAAGTAGGAGCCCACCACATCTATGATGATACCAGGTTTTGTCAAAATTATCGTCATAGAAGTGTCATATGTATGACAGAAAAAAATTTGTTCGGCCCAAAATGTCACGGATGTGTCTTTTTTTTGTATTGTTAGTACACACCAACCAACTGTCGTAAACCGGCCTTCATTTTTCCCTTTACAGTTTGTTTCCAAGATGACTAAGCAATTCGCTGCTTGCAACTGGGTTCCATCCCGGATCACGGAAATGCAAATCAACGGATATGTTGTAACAGGCGCTTTAGCTTCAAAAAATGTCCTTCACTACCGAGTTCCTGGCCCTGAGTGCCCTCTTGAGCCTCAAGATGGCGAAGTTATTGTTTTTATGCAGCATCTAGGCTGGGGCTTCAGCCCTCCCGGATCAAAAAAATTTCGGGATGTCCTTGCGAGCTTTCAACTTCATCCATAGGATATTGGACCAAATTCCATATCAAATATATGCAACTTTCAAGTATTTTGTGAGGTATACCTTCAAGAAGAACCATCTGTTGAGATCTTCCGGGATTTTTTCCATCTAAACCGCCGAACTAAGTTTTCTGATGGTCCTAACACGAAACTTGGCGGGGTACAATCTAGAAGAGGAAGGAAGTTGATTTCCCACATGCATCACACCACAGTCATCCCAAAGACTGGAACCAAACTTGGTTTTACTGCCAGAACACTGCCCCTGCTGGAGAAAATCCCTTGCCGGGTTACCGCCCTCACCGGCTTAGCAACGGCCACCCGTTGCCTCGATGATTAACTGCCAAAGAACGGCAAACTTTCGCACCGCAACTCACCAAGCTCCGGGCTCTCTTGGCCAACGGGTTGACTGGTGTTGATCTCATTCACTGTTGGGTTAAATGGCACATCCTGCCCTTAAGTTGCCGCTCCGGATTAATGCATGAGTATACCAGCGACGCCAAGGACCCTACGGTTCAATGAAATAGAAATGACTGATGATGAAGTTACCGAATCATTGAAGAAGATGTTAGACGAACCAATCGCCACATGCAGTCAAACCGGGCTGGCTCCCTTTTACGCTGCCAACAAACTGCCAACAGTAAGATTTTAACCTTGTACTTTCTTGATCCACCTCTGCTTTAACATTTGTTTTAATAATCCTTTGTTTAATTTTCCTGGCCAATAGCTCCTTTTGGAAAAGGAAGGCTTCAAATAAACCGGCAAGAGCTCCTTGTGCCAAGAGCAAAGCTATCAAGAAAGCAGCCAAGAAGAAGACCGACGAAGCTGCTGATCCGCCTGAAGATGTTGAAGAATCGGATCAAGAGGTAGAACTTGACTCCCTTGGCTCCTTTTTCATACATCTTATTAAAAATGACTATTATCAAGATGATGCGGAGGTCAGTCGTGCGGACCATGTTGAGGTAATCTCTCTTTCCTCCGATTCAGATCTCGTGTCGGTTCAAAGATTTCACCATGCAGTTCGGAAAGTGAAATACTCTCACCCTCTTGCTTATTTGGATCCAAAATTTTCTTTGAAGACACAGAAACCTGAAGGGCGTCGCACAACCCGACATAGTGGCCAGCAAGTCACCTCTTCCGGTTTACCGGATACACCAACCCGGAAGCGTCGTCTAGAGGTTACTTGTTCTCCCAAAAAATGTTATCCTTTGAAGGGTTTCTTTCGATACCCACTTAATCCGTCTGATCTGAATTACCAGGTGTCTTCCAACTCGTCTGTCGGTTCATCAACCACTCAGCTCCCTCCCCTCAAGACCATCGCTGGGTTAGTTTCCAAGTTTTTCGGTTTGTTTCTTCATGCATCAGTTTATCATACTAATCTTTATTTTGATATCGTAGTGCCAAGGCCCGTTTGAGCAAGAAAGCCAAGACCAGCGGCCCCTCTGACGATGTTGAACCAGAGAAGACCCCAGACAATGGTGGTGAAAATCCTGATATTGTCCTGGATGACTCTGTCCCGCAAGACCCAGGTACTGATGCTAATCCGCCGGAGGCTGACCCGGAAACACATGTTGAAACATCAAGTCCACATGCCACACCTCCAAGTCCAGTTGCTGATCCGCTGGGTTCGACTGCTAATCCGCCAAGCCCTGCTGCCAATCCGCCAAGCCCTGCTGCCAAACCGCCAAGCCCATCCAAAGACAATGTCAATCCACTGAGCCCAGCCAAAGATGATGATGATGTTGTTGTCACTAGTACTGCTTATACCGCCCCAGGCAATCCATTTACTTTATTGAAGCATACTGCCAAAGATGAATTTGCTGCTATGGGCAAGGGAAAAGGGAAGACCGACTTGTCAAGCTATATTAATCTTTCTGCTCAAGATCTTCATTCCGGATTCTTGAACCGGCTTTACACCAGCCGAGATTATGAAGCCGGTTTGGTGAATCTGATGAAGGAACGCTATGAGGTAATCTTCAAAACACCTTCATCTTTATTCTGTACATTCATTGTATTGTAGCCCCCAAGGGCCGGTTTGTCTTGTAAAGACAAACCGGGACTTTTATATTCCATACTATACTTTGTTGACTTTCCTTGTGTATTTTCCTGATCAAACACACATTAGCCCCCAAGTGCCAAGATTAAAACTTGTATTGATCCTTGGGACTTCAGAAAATCAGTAGTAAAGAAGCAATCCGCATTAGCCCCCAAGTGCCGAGTGTATAACTTGTTATATGCTTGGGACTTTTGACAAATTATTTACATGCTCCTCATCTGATTGTGACAGGCTAATATAAATCACCAAGGCTCTCAAATTGCTGACCTTCAAGAAAACATCAAGTCCCAACAAGCAGAAACATCCAAAACGAAAGATGAGCTTAAAACCGCTTTGGTAGCCATGGAACAACTCAAGGAAGGGTTCAAGACAGAGCGTGCCAACTGGGAGACTGAAAAGAACGCATTGCTGAAGCGGGCGGAAAACGCCGAGTCAACTCTTAAACCGGTGGCGGAAGAGCTAACTGGGTTGAAGCGCCAGGTGAACGCCATGATTTCTGTAGTTTTTGGTAAGTACTCTTGCCAAGGCTTCTTGAATGACCGTCTTTGTGAGTTGCCGGTTTAACATGAAATTCTTAAACCGTCGTAGGTGGCCGCATTGCTCATCTGGGTTCTGACATGCGGATGAAGCTGAAGGCAGCATCTACTCTGATTGAACAACTGTATACCGGTGCTCAACAGGTTATCTGTGCAGCCTCATACAACAATCCAACCCCAACTTTGATCAAGGATACTCTAGCAAGGTTATCCATGACGCCAGCATATATAAAATAAATGAAGCGGTCAGCTGCCAGGGCTGGCGCTTTATTGGCACTTACTCGAGCCAAAGCATGGATAGCTGACCTGGATCTGGTTGACATCGCCAAGGGCTTCCCTAGTGAACAATAAAACGGGGCAGAGTTTGATAACAAATCCCTAAAAAATGTGACAAGGGAGATGCGTCCTCTGGCGAGTCAATTGGCAGAAGAAGCTAATTTGACGGTTCACCGGTCCTTCTACGATGCCAACAACAAACGGATTGACACTATCATGCCAGAAATGCAAAATCTTATTCCGCCAATCCGTAAGCACACTTACGCCCCTGACAATTGATCCGGCTGAACTTATAAGTGAAGAGGATGTCTTTCAGGACTTAACCCGGATTGACTGGACCACCGTTGACTTCCAGCCACTAGATGAGGAGGAGGAGGCTGAACCGACGCCAGATGATCCATCAACTTCACGTCAACATGGTGACGAGGCTTGATCCGGCAATCTGGTTGACGCTTCATAAACTTTGTTCTGTGGAAAGAACAATTCCATATTTTGGGCCTTAAAGAGCCTTGCAATAGGCTAGTTAAAATACTTTGATCTGCTGCCATCATGCACTGGGATATACTTTGCTTGATCCACCATGCCAATTTCACTAATGGCTTATATATCTTTATAATATTATGCAATCCCTATGTCTGCATAAAAAGAGCTGTCTGGGCGGTTTACCGCTGGACGGGTCATAATGCCCAAGATAAAGCCTGGCTAATAACTAAAGCAGAATAAATATGAAATAACTCATACCTGTGATACGAAATCCCTTAGTAAGGGTGAAAACCCAAATCTTTGAGCTGTTAAAACCCTTACCCTATAATGATGTTATGAATAAGTCATGCCGGGTTACGATGAAAACCAGATGATCATACTGGCGACATATAATCAAAACCAGGCCGAGTTAACAAACACCGGTTTGATAAGATGGTCTAACAACTTATAGCTGAAAGCCAAGCCGGGTTAACAAACACCGGGTTAACATGATGACTGAAAAGCCGCACCGGGTCAAAGGACACCTGTTCAAGATAAATTCATCAAAAAAGGTGAAAACTCGGCAAAAAAGCAAACAAGAAACCATGTAGTCAAGGCTTTTCAAGGGCTGCCAGGCCCAAATTCGAGGCTTTTCATGGGCTGCCAGGCCACTAAGTTAAACTATTTTGCAAAGCCTTTTAAGATGGGCCTCCAACTAACCAATCGTCGTTTTAACTTTGACAAGTTCAAGGTCTATAAGATTGACTTGTCAAATATTCGGCGGGTCATGCCAGGATTACCTGGATAGGAGTGGCTTACTTGATGAAGGCAGGTTAACCCGGGGTTTTAGGTGAATACACCAGGCTTCCAAGCCGTGGGTCGATACCCAATTACAAGGGTCCTTTTAAACTCATTGTGGCTTTTGCAGAAAAGAGCCCCCAAGTAACTTTGTAAGTTGTGCTCAATGGGTGCCTATGTTTGAGCTGTGCATAACATCCAGACTCTCTTTGGCCCCTTGGGTGTGAAGCTCCCAAGCTGTTTTTGTGGCATAATAGCCAGTTTAACAGGTAGTACTTTGCTTTGTCAGCTGAAGCCCCCATGTAAGCAAAGAGATTTGAAGAAAACGGCAGAGGTCCTGCTTATAGCAAGGATGCCGGTTTATTATATTGATCATAATATATATATATATACATTGTTGAAATATGTACATAAGAAAAGCCTATGGCTCAAGTGTAGTAAGGCCGAAGGAGAGCTATATTCCACGGCCGCCGGGTCTCCTCCTTAGAACTGTGTGAGTCTTCTCGAACGTCAATGAGGTAGTATGATCCGTTGTGCAGATTTTTGCTGACCACAAAGGGTCCTTCCCAAGGTGGGGATAACTTGTGCATATCGGTCTGATCCTGGATGAGCCGAAGCACTAAGTCGCCTTCTTGAAAGGTACGTGTCTTAACCCGGCGGCTGTGATAATGCTGCAAGTCTTGTTGATAAACCGCTGATCGAGCCAAAGCCATGTCCGGTTTTTCATCTAACAGTTCCAGCGCCTCTTGGCGTGCTTGCTCATTATCCGCTTCAACATAATTGGCAACCCGGGGTGAATCATGACGAATATCACTTGGGAGGACGGCCTCAGCCCCGTAAACCATGAAGAAAGGTGTATAACCCGTAGATCGGTTTGGGGTGTTGTTTATACTCCATAGCACAGATGGTAATTCTTCCACCCAACAACCCGGCATCCACTTCAAAGGAACCATAAGCCGAGGCTTGATACCCTTCAGGATCTCTTGATTCACCCTCTCAGCTTGACCATTGGACTGGGGATGAGCCACAGACGCTACATCAAGCCGGATGTGCTCTCGTTGACAGAACTCCTCCATCTCACCTTTAGAAAGGTTTGTGCCATTATCTGTAATGATGTTGTGTGGAAAACCAAAACAGAAAATGATCCTTTTGAGAAATTGAACCGCCGTGGTTGCATCACACTTGCTGACGGGCTTCGCTTCAACCCATTTAGTGAACTTGTCAACCGCCACCAATAGGTGGGTCTTCTTATCCTGGGAACGCTTAAAAGGTCCCACCATATCAAGCCCCCAAGTGGAAAACGGCCAAGTGATAGGAAGCATCCGTAGCTCCTGAGCCAGAACATGAGCTCGACGTGAAAATTTCTGACAAGCGTCACACCGCTTTACCAGATCCTCCGCATCAGCATGAGCTGTCAACCAATAGAACCCATGACAAAAAGCTTTAGCCACCAGGGACTTTGAACCGGCATGGTGACCACAATCCCCTTCATGGATTTCACGTAGTATCTCTTGTCCTTCTTCAGGAGAAATACAACGTTGGAATACGCCTGAAACACTGCAATGGTGTAACTTGCCATTGTGAATAACCATGGACTTGGACCGCCGGATTATCTGTCTGGTGAAAACCTCATCATCTGGTAACTCGCCTCGGTTCAGATATGCCAAATACGGAATCGTCCAATCCGGAGCGGTATGTAAAGCGGCCACCAATTGGGCCTCCGGATCAGGAACGGCTAAATCATCCTCTGTAGGCAACTTAACAGACGGGTTATGCAAGATATCTAAAAAAGTATTGGGTGGTACCGGTTTACGCTGAGATCCCAGCCGGCTTAAAGCATCTGCTGCTTTGTTTTTGCGCCGGTCAATGTGCTCAACTTGATAACCCTTAAAGTGACCTGCCACAATATCCACCTCGCGTCTGTAAGCCGCCATGAGTGGATCCTTAGAATCCCAAGTACCAGAAACTTGCTGAGCCACCAGATCAGAATCTCCAAAACAGCGAACCCGGCTTAAGTTCATTTCCTTAGCCACGCGGAGACCGTGGAGTAAGGCCTCATACTCAGCTGCATCTTTAGTACAAGGAAACATTGAACGGAGAACATAACAAATTTTATCACCGCGAGGGGAAGTAAGAACAACTCCAGCCCCCGAGCCTTCCAATTGCCTGGATCCATCAAAGTGAATAGTCCAGTATGTATTATCTGGTTTGTCCTCTAGTGCCTGTAACTTGGTCCAATCATTGATGAAGTCAACAAGCGCCTATGATTTGATTGATGTCCGAGGCATATACTTCAATCCATGTGGGCCAAGCTCAATTGCCCATTTTGCAACCCGGCCAGTCGCCTCCCTGTTCTGAATTATATCGCCCAAAGGAGTTGAACTGACCACTGTAATGGGATGGCCTTGAAAGTATTGTTTGAGCTTCTGACTTACCATAAAAACCCCATAAACCAGCTTCTGCCAATGCGGATACCGTTGCTTTGACTCAATAAGTACTTCGCTGATATAGTAAACTGGTCGTTGAACCGGATATTCCTTACCAGCCTCTTTGTGCTCCACCACAATTGCCACACTAACAGCACGGGCATTAACAACCACGTATAATAACAAGGACTCTTTGTCAACCGGAGCAGCAAGAACCGGCGGTTCAACCAACTGCCGCTTTAAGTCCTCAAACGCCGCATTGGCTGCATCGCTCTAGATGAAATCGTCTGTCTTTTTCAACATCTGGTACAAAGGAATTGCCTTTTCTCCCAAACGGCTGATAAACCGGCTAAGGGCTGCAATTCGACCTGCCAAACGCTGAACATCATTGATACACTTCGGTTTAGCCAAAGATGTAATCGCTTTGATTTTTTCCGGATTAGCCTCAATGCCTCTGTTGGACACCAGAAAACCTAAGAACTTGCCTGCCGGAACACCAAAAACACACTTGTCCGGATTAAGCATCATTTTGGAAACCCGAAGATTGTCAAACGTTTCCCTGAGGTCATCTATCAAGGTTTCCTTTTTCCTGGACTTCACCACAATGTCATCCACATAGGCATGAACATTACGCCCAATCTGCGTGTGAAGACAATTTTGCACACAACGCTGATAAGTTGCCTGGGCACTTTTGAGCCCAAAGGGCATAGAAACATAGCAGAAGGCTCCAAAGGGAGTGATGAAGGTTGTCTTCTCCTGGTCCTTAACTACCATTTTAATCTGATGATAACCTGAATAAGCATCCAAGAAACTCAGGCGCTCACAACCTGCCGTCGCATCAATAATCTGATCAATACGCGGGTGAGCAAAAGGATCTGCCGGACAAGCCTTGTTCAAATCTATGTAATCCACACACATACGCCAAGTGTCGTTTTTCTTAAGAACAAGCACCGGATTAGCCAAGCACTCGGGGTGAAACACTTCGATGATAAACCTAGCAGCCAACAGCCGGGCTACCTCTTCACCAATAGCCTTGCGTCTTTCCTCGTTAAAGCAGCAAAGAAATTGCTTGACCGGTTTAAACTCGGGATCAATATTGAGAGTGTGCTCAGCGAGTTCCCTCGGTACACCTGACATGTCAGAAGGCTTCCATGCAAAGATGTCCCAGTTCTCACGGATGAACTTGATGAGCGCGCTTTCCTATTTCAGATCCAGATTGGTGCTGATGCTAAACTGTTTAGATGAATCGCCAGGAACAAAGTCAACAAGTTTAGTCTCATCAGCCGGTTTGAACTTCAGGGTCGGGTCATGCTCAGTGGTGGTCTTCTTCAGAGGAGTCATGTCTGCCGGATCAACATTGTCCTTGTAAAACTTCAGCTCCTCTGTAGCACAAACTGACTCAGCGTAAGCCACATCACCTTCCTCACAATCCAAAGCGATCTTTCGACTTCCATGTACTGTTATAGTCCCCTTATGACCCGGCATTTTGAGCTGTAAATAGATATAACAAGGTCTCGCCATGAATTTTGCGTAAGCCGGCCGTCCAAACAGTGCGTGATACGGGCTCTGGATTTTCACCACTTCAAAGGTCAATTTTTCAGATCTGGAATCATGCTCATCTCCAAACACAACCTCCAAAGCGATCTTGCCAACAGGATATGCCGATTTACCTGGTACTACACCATGAAAAACAGTGTTGGACGGTTTAAGACTCTTGTCTGTCAACCCCATGCGACGAAAAATTTCATAGTACAGGATGTTGATACTGCTCCCTCCATCCATCAGAACTTTGGTAAACTTATAACCCCCCACCTAAGGTGCTACCACCAAAGCCAATTGACCTAGATTGTCAACCCGGGGCGGATGATCGTCTCTGCTCCACACAACAGGCTGCTCGGACCACCATAAATAACGTGGTACTACCGGCTCAACAGCATTAACTGCCCTTTTGTGAAGCTTCTGATCGCGCTTACACAGGCTAGTAGTGAACACATGATACTGTCCACCATTCAACTGCTTGGGGTGACTCTGATAACCTGATTGTTGCTGATTTCCTTGATTATTCTGTTGGCCATTACCACCTTGGTTATTCTGGTTGCCCTGATTATTTTGAAATCCAGAGCTTGAACCGCCGCCACCATGAAAACCTAGACCTGAACCGCCCGACGGACCCTGATCATACCGGAAGACATCGTAATTCTTGAACTCCTTCATGATATAACAATCTTTCCAAAGATGTGTGGAAGGGGCCTCCTTGGTCCCATGCTTTGGGCAGGGCTGGTTTAACAAACGCTCCAGATTCATCCCTCCACCGCGTTGGGGCGGTTTACCTTTACAACGCTGCATATTGATGTTAGCCACAAGATGTGAACTATCTGCCTTGCGCTTACCATTATTCCCATGGCCTCCTTGGTTGTGATGTTGTCCCTTTGCACCGCCGTTCTTCTTTCCCTTCTCCGGTTTCTCCTCATCAGAATCGAGATCGTTGGTATTATCAGAATCGGCATATTTGACCAAGGCTGCCATAAGGGTTCCCATGTCATTGTAGTGGCGCTTGAGCTGTCCCAACTTCATCGTTAGTGACTTAAACCGGCAATTACGCTCCAGCGTTATGATCGCTTGACCAGCGTTAATCCGGTCGGGCAAATGCAAAACCTCTAAAACCCGGCACACCCAATGAGTTGTTGACTCATTCTCCCCTTGAACACAAGCATCTAGATCCATAATGGACATAGGCTGTTTGCACGTGTCTTTGAAATTGGCTATAAACCGGGCCTTCAACTGATCCCATGACTCGATGGAGTTAGCTGGTAAATTTTTCAACGAAGTACGGGCTGTCCCTTCCAACATCATCGTGAAATACTTGGCACAGGCCGCTTCATCCACATCTAGCATCTCCATTGCCATCTCATAACTCTCGACCCACGCCTCAGGTGGCTGATCCGTAGTGTAATTAGGCACCTTACGTGGACCCTTGAAGTCCTTGGGCAGTCGCACATTACGGAGAGCCGGAATGAGGCACGGCACTCCCTAGAAACTAAAGGCAAGCCTGGTGCCTCGGTCTACTGATGTCGCTGGCTGAACCGGGGCGGGTTGATGCCGACCCGTATATTGTGCTGCCAAAGCGGCCTCCCTTCATGCTCTGCCATTATCCACCACATCTTGAGCATTTCCCTCACCGCGCGCTAGATTGGATCCATTAGGGCACCGCGCACTGCTAGACACTTCTGGTTCATCTATGTGCCTGCTATAGCTCTTGCTCGGACGGGGGGCTGAATGAATTATATCTCGGCTATAGGAATAAGCCTGCTGCTGCACCATGGCGGTTTGAAGAAGATCCCTAGCCCGCCGCGTTTCAATCGCCTCAAGTGAATCACCCTCCATTGGAATGGCTATTAGGCGAGATACTGCGGCAATCATGTTATCCAAAGGGCTCGAGAAGTGACCTGGCGGTGTGGACACATACTGCGATGAGTTATCTGTTCGTCGAGGTGGTTCCGTCATCCGTGGTTGATCCGGCGCTGCCCTAGGCGCATCGGTCCAGTTTGCAGCCACCGGATTGCTCGGCCCAGCGCCTGGTGTGTGAAAGAGGTTCAGTCCTTCATAGACCGGCGACAGACGAGACCGGTACTTCCTTCGCATTACGTCATCTGATGCGGTCCGATCCAGCATGAGCCGGTAATTCTGCGCTTGTATCTGCTGTGACTGGCCATCCAAAGCGGCCCGTTCTTCAGACATCCTAGCATCCTCAATTGCCAGGTCCTCCTTAGCCTGCATGATCTGGTCCTTCAGCTTCGCAATGTCCGCATTGTGCTGATCCTGCATCTCCGGAGTAACTGCCGTGGTTAACAAGGTCGCCCAGCATCCATCAAACCGGAGAGGACTTGAGCTGGTCGGCGCGCCGGGGCTCCTGCCGCGGCCGATGATCCGGTATTCATTGCCGCTGTAGATGAAGACTACAAAGTGGGCTGTGTTCCGGTCATGTACATAGTAACCCGACTTGGCAGTTCAAGGAGGTCCGGAATACTATTGCCCTCGGAATGTCCTTCGAACACACCATCATGAATTTGGTATAGGGACTCGGTTTCACCAGTGGATGACTCGCCGTCGGAATAAACAGCCGTCTCGCCTTCAGACACTGGTTCAGATCCGATCCCATGGACACATCCTACGAACGCACGCTTCATGGCGGGCTTAACCCGGGCAGGATTCGCACGTTGAGCCATCTCGACGAGGTCAGTACAGATGTCCGGCTCAGGGCCCGGTTCGCCGATCTTGCCGATGAAGACATGAATTCCGCCAAAGGGGACCCGGTATCCGTACTTGATGTAGAGCTTGCCGCGGCGACTCTTGGTCATCCGACCAACCACGTACCCCTTGAGTCCTTCAGAGCTGCCCTTCAAGAACTCGAAACCATAGTGCGATAGCCCTACAGTGGGCGCCAACTGTCGTGGAATTAACACGTCAGATGTCCTCATAGAAGGACTTAGTCGCAGAGCCATCGCAATGGGTTAGCTTGAAGGGGTTAAACCGGACAAGGGACACGGGAGTTTATACTAGTTCGGCCCCTTCGATGAAGGTAAAAGCCTACGTCTAGTTGTGATGGGATTGATTGGGTTTCGATGACCAGGGAGCAAATATGCTTTGCCTGAGTCTCGAGTTGTTGTTTCTTGTCCCTGAACCGCCGCCGGGTTGTCCCTTTATATACATAGGTTGACGCCCGGCCGGTCTACAGAGTCCCGAGGCTGACTCATACAAGTGTCCGGCTCGGTCTCTCCTTTCCTAACTTACAACACAAGTTACATAACCATGGCGGTTTACCACTATGAGCCCTAATCCGCCTTTGGGCTCCGGGCCTCTAAACTTCATTAGTAAAACGCCATCTTCTGGATCTTCGTGGGCTTCAATATAGTTGAGGGTGAACCGGGCCCTCCTGGCCGGTTTACACTCAGTAGTTATATTCCCAACACCGTTCTTCCTCGTCTACGGAGCAGAAGCGGTTCTCCCTCACGAGGTTAGGGGTCGCTCCGTGCGGGTCCTGGCGTTTAATGAGGTGCAGCATGATGCCATGCGGGGGATGGACCTCGTACTAGGGGAGGAACACCACCGTGAAGCCACGTTACGGGCGGCAAGGTACCAGCAGGCACTGCGGCGGTATCACTATTGCAGCATCCGCCCCAGGACGCTCGAGGTAGGTGACCTCGTACTAAGGCAGGTGCTCTCCAGGGAAGGGCTGCATAAGCTTTCACCCATGTGGGAGGGCCCGTTCAAGGTCGTCCATGTCTCCAGGCCTGGTGCCGCGCGCCTGGAGACTCAGATTGGGGTACCCATCCCGAACGCCTGGAACATCCAGCACCTCCGGAAGTTCTACCCCTGAAGAAAGGCCCGGTGCCTGTGAAGAAGGCCTAGTGCCTGTGAAGCTCGCCGCCCGAAGAAAGGCCCAGTGCCTGTGAAGAAGGCCCAGTGCCTGTGAAGCTCACCGCTTGTGACACTCTCACGTAATAATGAGTGGGGTTGTACACGCCCCGGAGCCTCAGGAGTGCCGCCCTTGGGCCTCGGGGGCTCCCTCCCACGCCCAGTGGCAGCACTTAGCTCCGCCGTGGTGAGAATATGTCGAAAACTAGACTAGGTGCCAGACGCGGCTTTTCATTTGCTTTTTGTAGTTGGCTCGCTCTTCCTAGTTTGATCCTTGATTAAAGTTGCTTCTGGTGTTCTTTGCCAGTTCTATTCCATTGCCTTCTGCCTCCGTTTTCTGTCTTTAGCTCTTTGTCTGACTTGCTGTAACGCCCTCGATTCAATCGTACACTAATCATACACGCAAATGTGTACGATCAAGATCAAGGACTCACGGGAAGATATCACAACACAACTCTAGACACAAATTAAAATAATACAAGCTTTATATTACAAGCCAGGGGCCTCGAGGGCTCGAATACATCAGCTTGAATACAAACGAGTCAGCGGAAGCAACAATATCTGAGTACAGACATGAGTTAAACAAGTTTGCCTTAAGAAGGCTAGCACAAAAGCATCTACGATCGAAAAGGCAAGGCCTCCTGCCTGGGAGCCTCCTAACTACTCCTGGTCGTCGGCGTCCGTCACGTGGTAGGAGGCACCCTCGGGGTAGCAGCAGTCGTCAAAGGTGGCATCTGGCTCCTGGACTCCACCATCTGGTTGCAACAACCAGAAAGAAGAAAGAAGGGGGAAAAGGGGGAGCAAAGCAACCGTGAGTACTCATCCAAAGTACTCGCAAGCAAGGATCTACACTACATATGCAACATTATCAAAGGAAGGCTGTATATGTGGACTGGGCTGCAGAAATGCCAGAATAGAGAGAAGGTCTAGTCCTATCGAAGACTAGCATCTTCTGGAAACCACCATCTTGCAGCAAACAAGAGGGAGTAGAGTAGCATAAAGTAAAGTGGTAGTAGTGTTATCAACCTCGGCCAGAGATCCTTTCTCGACTCCCTGCGAGAAAGCAATCCCAGAGCCATACTATCCAGTTATCATCACAATCAAATCCTCATCACCAACCAGTTCTCATCACAAGTATCCAGTTCTAGTTGTATCGATCGGGATACAACTCCAAGTGTCCGTTACCGTAGGACAGGCTATGCATAGATTAGTTCTTCCCTGCAGGGGTGCACCAACTTACCCACCACACTCGTTTAACTCCGGCCGGACACACTTTCCAGGGTCATGCCCGGCCTCGGCCAAACAATACGCCGCAACCCGACCTAGACTTAACAGAGAGGTCAGCACGCCGGACTAAACCTATGCCCCCAGGGGTCATGGGCCATCTCCCCGGAAACTCCTGCACGTTGCGTACGCGGCCGGTGAGCAGACCTAGCTACCTCCTTCAACAAGGCAGGCGCTTGCGCAGTCCAACCCGGCGCGCGCCACTCAGTCGCTGACGTCGATTAAGCTTTGGCTGATGTATACGACGCAGAACGCCCATACTATGCCCACGTGATGGTTAGTGCTATCAGGCCAGAGGCCCCTCGGATCAAATATCCAAATCGTAGTGGATTAGGAACGCGCGATAACAAGCAGAGACTCACGAAAGAAGTGACCCCGTTGCCCCGTCTCGAGGACTTGCGGCAAGGGCTAAGAATGCCCGGCCACACCTCGTAATTATCTCATGGGCACCTTCCAGGTCAACCCGTCTCCACATCACTTTTCAAGTAACAGATGTAAAGTCCAAGTATCCGTGTGTCCAAACATCAAGAGGAAAAACCCAAGGAATCACCCTCGGTGGGTTCCACTCAATGTAATCATCAAGGAGAACGTAGAGGAATCACCCTCGGTTCACACTTGAGGGGTTGCACGACAGAGTCGTATCGGAAGTGGTTAAAGAGGAAATCACCCTCGATGACCACGACCGAATAGCTACACTACAGGTTAACATCAGAAGTGTTGTAGAGGTCTCACCCTCGGCACTCAATAGTAACACTGCAGAGTCGAGCAACGAAGGGGCGTGATGTGACGTGAGGTGTCGGGTCCTGGTCTTTGATCCCGTTGATCGGGTCTTCTGATAATCCAGCGGGGCAGTCGAGTCAAGTGGGGGGGGTCACTGATGGGTCTCTAACCAACCTATACTAAGCAGTTTAGGATAGGCAGGTAAGGTACCACAGTAGGTACAAAAGCAGGCTATGCATCAGAATAGGTGCAAACAATAACAGTAGCAAAATCTAATGCAAGCATGAGAGAATGGAATGGGCGATATCGGGATGATCAAAGGGGGGGCTTGCCTGGTTGATCTGGCAAGGAGGGGTCGTTGTCGACGACGTAGTCGGTCACAGGGGCATCGGCATCGGTCTTGGGGTCTACCGGAGAGAAGAGGGGGGGAGAAACAGTAAATACATAGCAAACAGAGGTAACACTAAGCATGACATGGCAATATGTGGTGCCGGGAGCGACCTAACGTATGGCTACACGATATAGATGAAGGGGGAATTCAACCGGGAAGGTGTTCCCGGTTCCAGACCTGTGTCAAACAGATGACCGGAGGGGGAAAGTTCCATGTTCAGCATGCTAAGGGCATGTGAAAGATGAACGGACCGCGTATTCGGATTCGTTGGATTTTTCTGAGCAACTTTCATATAGAAAACATTTTCATCGGAGTTACGGTTTATTTTCTATGAATTTTTAAAGTTTAAACAATATTCTGGAATTATTTATATTAACAGAAAAGGAAAATATGACGTCATCAATGACGTCAGCATCGCGTCAGCTCTGCTGACCAGTCAAACTGACAGGTGGGACCCACCTGTCAGCCTCTCTGTCTAACAGGGGCTTAACTAAGCTAACAGGGTTAGTTAGGGGGCGTGGGCCCCAGCAGTCAGTGACTGGTTAGTACTAACTAACTAACTAATTTAACTAACGTTTTAATTAATCATTTTTATTTAGAAAAAAAACGTTTATTTAACAAAATATGCGATGGGGCCCGCGTGTCAGAGACGCTGTGTGCCCAGTCAGCACAGTTGACCACGGTCAACGTGGTCAACTGGGGCCAGGGGGCCCACGGGCAGTGACCCAGAGGCGGGGCCCAGGTGTGCCACGTCGGCCGCGTCGGGGTTTCGCCGCCGGCGACCAAAACAGAGGCGGGGCTCGCCGGACTTCGCCGGGAATCGCGCACAGGGGGTCATTTGGCCCGGGACTTGGCGCGTTCGAACGAGAAGACGAAGCCGCGCCGCATGGTGTGGTCGGTTGGACGCGGGGGTGACCGGAACTGCGTCGGCGACGAGTGGAGGCGGCGGTGGGGTTCGGGGCCTCGTCGGGATCGGCGTTGCAGTGCGTGTTTTGGCGAACGAAGGAGCTGGGCGAGGTCTACGGCGCTCCAGGAGCTCGTCGGAGCTACTAGCTCGAGCGGAGGAGCTCGGTGGCGAGCCCGATGACGGCAATGGCGGACGGCGGAGCTCGGCTTGCGGGCGAGCTGGCTACGGCGAAAGGCACGGCGCGAGGAGAGGAAAGGAGGAAGGGAGGAGCTCACCGGGCGGCTACGAAAAGCCTGCGACAGCTTAGGAGCGCAGAGGTGGCCGGAGATGACGGCGGTCACCGGCGACAGAGGAGAAAGGGGGCTGCTCGATCCGCTCCCCGTAGTGGCTCCCGGCTCACGCTCACGGACAGGGACTGGGTAGACGACGGCGGCGGAGACGATGGGCTCGATGGCGAGGCGAATGGGGCTCGGTGGCCGCGAGGACAGTCGAGGCGCGGCGGCGAGCGCGCTCGGGTCCGAGAGAGGGGAGTGCTCGAGGGGGAATCCGGAGGGGAGTGGGAGAGGCGGAGGGGGCGAGCAGGGGAGTGGGTGGAGGTAGGTGGGGAGGAGGTCGAGGCGTCGAGGGGAGGGGCCCTTACCCACCCGCGGCGTTGTCGGCGAGGTGGTCGGGCGGCGTCGCGCCCCTGTAGCGGCGCGCACCAGGGGAATAGGAAGGGGGGGGCGCGCTTCGGGGAGCTGGGCCGGCCAGGCTGGTGAGGTGGGTCGGCCTGCTGGGATGGGCCGAAGCCCAAGGGGAGGCCAGGGGCTCTCCCACCCCTTCTTCTTTCCTTTTTTTTTAAACAGCTTTGCATTTTCTTTTCTTTTAGCCAATAAAGACTTTGCAAAAGATTATGCCATTGGACAAAATAATCTCAAAGAATTATTAGGCACTGCCAAAAAAAGATTGTGAGGCTTTAGAAATAGTTTGCCATTTTCATAAATTAAAAAGGCATTTAATTTATTTCTTAGGCCACTGTTTGAAGTAGCTTAGGCCACTCAAACCTTTTGCAAAAATGTTGGTTCACCACCAATAGTAGTTGTGGATTATTCTGCACATGATGAACATTTTTGTTTTCATGTCTGAGCATTTTGAATTTCAGACAAAAGTTGAATTTGAATTCAACTGGAATTTAAAAGAGAAAGGAGACAATTATGATCAGGAACATGTTTAGCAAAAAGATTAACTTAACCCCAGGGGTTACTGTAGCATCATTACACCGGGGTGTTACAACTCTCCTCCTCTAAAAGAAATTCTCGTCCCGAGAATTAAGAGGTAGAAGGGAAAAGATCGGGGTATTCAGCCCGGAGGTTATCTTCGCGTTCCCAAGTGGCTTCCTCTTTAGTATGATTCGACCATTGCACCTTGAGGAACTTAGTAACCTTCTGGCGGGTTCGACGTTCAGCTTCTTCAAGAATGCAGATCGGATGCTCCTTGTATGTGAGATCATCTTGAATTTCAATCAATTCCGGATCCACTTCACGTTCCGTATCCTTGAAGCATCGACGAAGTTGCGACACATGGAAGACGTCATGAACGTGAGAGAACTGAGGTGGCAACTCCAGTTGATAAGCCACCAGTCCACGACGGGCGAGAATACGGAAGGGACCAATGTAGCGAGGAGCTAACTTTCCCTTGACTCCGAACCGATGAGTGCCTCTCAAAGGAGTGACACGCAGATAAGCTTGTTCACCAGGTTGATAAGTTGAACCCCAGTGTTTCCGGTCATAGTTGCTCTTCTGGCGGGATTGGGCCGCCTTGAGATTATCCCGGACAATGCGAACCTGCTCTTCAGCTTGTTGAATAATGTCCGGACCAATGAGTGCTTGTTCCCCAGTTTCTGACCAATTCAGAGGGGTTCGGCACTTACGTCCATAAAGCACTTCAAAGGGTGCCATCTTCAAGATGGCTTGATAGCTGTTGTTATAAGAGAACTCCGCATAAGGGAGAGATTCTTCCCACTTCTTGCCGAAAGAAATAACACAAGCTCGAAGCATGTCTTCAAGAATTTGATTGACTCGCTCGACTTGGCCTTGGGATTGGGGATGATAGGCAGTGCTCCAGGTAATATGAGTTCCCATTGCCTCTTGGAAACTATCCCAGAACTTAGAAGTGAAAATACTGCCGTGGTCTGAACTGATCTCCTTCGGAATGCCGTGGAGTGACACAATTCGGGAGATATACAAGGTTGCCAATTGACTAGCAGTGATAGTCTCCTTGACTGGCAGAAAGTGAGCAACCTTCGAGAATTGGTCGATGACGACAAAGATAGCATCGTTACCTTTCTGAGACTTGGGAAGGCCAGTGACGAAGTCCATTTGGATCTTATCCCACTTCCATTCAGGAATCGGAAGCGGTTGTAGAAGTCCAGCCGGTTTCTGATGTTCTGCTTTGACGCGACGACAAACGTCACATTCTTCAATATATCGAGCAATGTCTTGCTTCATCTTAGACCACCAGTACTTCTGACGGATGTCAAGATACATCTTGGTACTTCCCGGATGAATAGAGAGAGGGGTGTCATGCGCTTCTTTCATCACCTTCTCTGTCATAAGCTCGAACCAGGGTACGACAATGCGATCTCTGAAGTATAAGGTTCCATCTTCACCAAGTGAGAAATCTCTGGATTTCTCTAAGGCAAGATCCTTTTTCATCAGATCAACATGAGCATCTTTGGCTTGAGCAGACTTGATTGCTTTCAGAAGAGTTGGTTCCAAAACAAGGTTATTCAGAGAACCCTGTGGAACTAGTTGAAGGTTCAGCTTGCATAGCTCTTCATAAAGGCGGGGTTGAGCTTTGTAGACCTGGTGATTATTGCAATAAGACTTTCGGCTTAGGGCATCGGCCATTACATTAGCCTTGCCAGGTGTATAAGATATACCGCAGTTGTAGTCAGCAATAGCTTCCATCCATCGCTGCTGACGGAGGTTCAGATCTGGCTGAGTAAACAGGTACTTCAGACTCTGATGATCAGTGAAGATCTCACAACGATTACCGAGAAGGTATTGTCGCCATAGCTTCAATGCAAAGATAACCGCTGCAAGCTCAAGGTCATGAACCGGGTAGTTTTCTTCGTGAGGACGCACTTGATGGGAGGCATAGGCAATCACCCTGCGCTCTTGCATTAGAACACAGCCTAATCCTTGACGTGAAGCGTCACAATAGATGACAAAGTCCTTGCGAGAATCAGGGGGAGCAAGCACTGGGGCAGAAGTCAGTTTATCCTTGAGTGCCTGGAAACTTTCCTGACATTTGTCTGTCCAATCAACCTTAACGCCTTTGTGAAGCAGATTAGTCAGTGGCTTGGCGATCTTGGAGAAGTTCTCGACAAAGCGGCGACAATAGCTGGCCAGTCCGAGAAAGCTTCTGACTTGCTTGACAGTCTTCGGAGGGGTCCAGTCAAGAATAGCCTGAACGCACTCTGGGTTGACGGCAATACCATCCTTGGAGATAACATGACCAAGGTAGGTGACTTCGGGTAACCAGAATTCACACTTGGAATACTTGGCATAAAGTTGATGCTCTCGAAGCTTCTCCAGAACAAGACGAAGATGTTCAGCATGTTCTTCTTTATTCTTCGAATATACCAGTATATCATCCAGATAGACTACGACGAACTTGTCGAGGTAATCCATGAATATATAGTTCATCAGACGAGAGAATGTAGCTGGAGCATTGGTTAAACCGAATGACATGACGGTGTACTCGTAAGAACCATAACGAGTCACAAATGCGGTCTTTGGAATATCCTCTTCACGAACACGGATCTGGTGGTAACCCAACCTCAAGTCGAGTTTAGAGAATATCGATGAACCAGCCAGTTGATCATACAGATCATTGATCCGAGGAAGGGGATATTTGTTTTGAATTGTAGCTTGGTTGATAGGACGATAGTCTTGGACCAAACGGTTCGTACCGTCCTTCTTCTTGACGAAGAGAGAAGGTGCTCCCCAAGCAGAGGAACTTGGACGAATGAAACCCTTGTGAAGAGATTTGTCGATTTCCTCCTTAAGCTCAAGGAGTTCATGAGGTGGCATCTTGTAGGGTCGTTTTGCAATAGGAACAGTGCCTGGTTTCAAGTCGATGACGAACTCGACAGCCCGGGCAGGGGGTATTCCTGGAAGTTCTTCTGGAAATACGTCTTGGAAGTTGCGAACGACTAGAATCTTTTCAATTCCCTCAAGAGGTGCCGCATTCAACGCATTCAAAGCATAAAGTCGTGCTTCAGCGTTTTGAACAAGCTGAGCATGGTAGGTTACAATCTCATCTGAAGGATGTAGGAGGTGAACGACCTTGGTAGCGCAAACGATAGAGGCAGTATGCGCTTTCAACCATTCCATTCCCAGAATGAGGTCAATATTGGAAGACTCCAGAATAATGGGAGAAACAAGGAATTCCAACCCTTCAATTTCAACAGGAATGTCGCGACCAATCATGGTCGTTTGACATCGGCCCGCAGGGGTGCGTACCACTATCGGAGTGTTCATGGGCTCGCATCGAATGTCATGTGCGTAAGCAAAATTTTCTGACATGAATGAATGTGATGCTCCTGAATCAAACAAAACAGAAGCTGGTACTGAATTAACAAGGAGAGTACCCATCACAGTGGCAGGCTGGTCTTGAGCTTCATTCAGATCAATATGATTAGCCTGACCACGACCATAAGGTCTGGCATTGTTGTTATGGGGCTGATTGTTACGGTCAGTTGAAGACAGAGCCAGCTGATTCTGATTCTGAGGGCATTTCCTGGAGCGGTGACCTGGAAGGCCACACTTGAAGCACAGACCATCATTGGGATTGGGAGCATAAGCTTGGGGCGGTACAGCCCGAAGGGGCTGCCTCTGCGGTTGAGGAGGCAGACGAGGTGCAACATAGGACTGTCTTGGTGCAGGTGCAGTTGGACGATACATGCTGTGGGGAATCCATATCCGACGCTTCTGCGCTGACGGGCCCGAAGATGGGCCCGCATCACGGCTACGCCTGAGGGATCCCTGGTGTTCCTGAAGACCAGTCTCAACCTGAATAGCCTTGTTCACCAGGGTGGCGAAGTCGGCAAAGTCATGAACGAGCAATGCTAGCTTAATATCAGGGTGAAGTCCATCACGAAACTTCTCTTGCTTATGAGCATCAGTTGCAATGTCTTCTTCAGCATAACGTGACAAGTCCAGAAATTCTCGTTGATAAGCATCTACAGTCTTGTTGCCTTGGGTGAGGTTGCGGAACTCTCGCTTCTTCCTGTCCATGGTTCCCTGAGGAATGAAACGGGCACGGAAGGCAGCTTGGAAATCCGGCCAAGTAATGACCGTTCCAGCAGGTAGGGTACGCCTGTGGCTGTCCCACCATTGAGCAGCAGGACCCTTCAGAAAGAAAGATGCGAAGGTGACATAGCTGGCAGGGGCAACACTAGCAGACTCCATTTCATATGTGATGTCGCGGAGCCAGTCATCAGCATCAAGGGGTTGAGTTGAGCTGTGGTAGATAGTTGGGTTGAGGCGCATGAAGTCCTGCAGAGTTACTCGGGTTGGGTGTTGATTCATGTTCGGACGAGGAAACTGAGCCATCATTCCTTCCATGAACTGGCGAGTTAACTCAAACTGTTGCCTCATTCCAGTAAAGAATTCAGGCGGTGGTGGGTCGTTGGCACCACAGCCACGACCAGCGGGTCTAACCATCCTGCTAACATGTAACAGTGGTAGTTCAGCATTGAGCATTTGCAAAGATAAGGATCAGTCATGATGAAAACATGCATAAAGAAGGAGGTACGATGGATTCCACTCCGTAGTCAACACGACAGGGTGTGCACTACTCAAAAAGCTATTCTAAGGAATAACTATGGCTTCATCCAACTTCGGGGTGAATGTGGTCACGGGATCCTAATGTTAGTAAAAATCATTTACCCGAGTAGAAGAGAGTTCAGAGTCCCAGAGTATAGACGAGGAGTAAAAGATGCTAATACCACCCAATGGCGACGTGGGCCCGTAAGCCACACAGCCAATGTTAGTAAAAGTTTTCAGTGACTAGACTCAACTTCGGCCAAGGAGTTGGAAAGGGGGCTACCTACAGGCAGTCGGCTCTGATACCAACTTGTAACGCCCTCGATTCAATCGTACACTAATCATACACGCAAATGTGTACGATCAAGATCAAGGACTCACGGGAAGATATCACAACACAACTCTAGACACAAATTAAAATAATACAAGCTTTATATTACAAGCCAGGGGCCTCGAGGGCTCGAATACATCAGCTTGAATACAAACGAGTCAGCGGAAGCAACAATATCTGAGTACAGACATGAGTTAAACAAGTTTGCCTTAAGAAGGCTAGCACAAAAGCATCTACGATCGAAAAGGCAAGGCCTCCTGCCTGGGAGCCTCCTAACTACTCCTGGTCGTCGGCGTCCGTCACGTGGTAGGAGGCACCCTCGGGGTAGCAGCAGTCGTCAAAGGTGGCATCTGGCTCCTGGACTCCACCATCTGGTTGCAACAACCAGAAAGAAGAAAGAAGGGGGAAAAGGGGGAGCAAAGCAACCGTGAGTACTCATCCAAAGTACTCGCAAGCAAGGATCTACACTACATATGCAACATTATCAAAGGAAGGCTGTATATGTGGACTGGGCTGCAGAAATGCCAGAATAGAGAGAAGGTCTAGTCCTATCGAAGACTAGCATCTTCTGGAAACCACCATCTTGCAGCAAACAAAAGGGAGTAGAGTAGCATAAAGTAAAGTGGTAGTAGTGTTATCAACCTCGGCCAGAGATCCTTTCTCGACTCCCTGCGAGAAAGCAATCCCAGAGCCATACTATCCAGTTATCATCACAATCAAATCATCATCACCAACCAGTTCTCATCACAAGTATCCAGTTCTAGTTGTATCGATCGGGATACAACTCCAAGTGTCCGTTACCGTAGGACAGGCTATGCATAGATTAGTTCTTCCCTGCAGGGGTGCACCAACTTACCCACCACGCTCGCTTAACTCCGGCCGGACACACTTTCCAGGGTCATGCCCGGTCTCGGCCAAACAATACGCCGCAACCCGACCTAGACTTAACAGAGAGGTCAGCACGCCGGACTAAACCTATGCCCCCAGGGGTCATGGGCCATCTCCCCGGAAACTCCTGCACGTTGCGTACGCGGCCAGTGAGCAGACCTAGCTACCTCCTTCAACAAGGCAGGCGCTTGCGCAGTCCAACCCGGCGCGCGCCACTCAGTCGCTGACGTCTATTAAGCTTTGGCTGATGTATACGACGCAGAACGCCCATACTATGCCCACGTGATGGTTAGTGCTATCAGGCCAGAGGCCCCTCGGATCAAATATCCAAATCGTAGTGGATTAGGAACGCGCGGTAACAAGCAGAGACTCACGAAAGAAGTGACCCCGTTGCCCCGTCTCGAGGACTTGCAGCAAGGGCTAAGAATGCCCGGCCACGCCTCGTAATTATCTCACGGGCACCTTCCAGGTCAACCCGTCTCCACATCACTTTTCAAGTAACAGATGTAAAGTCCAAGTATCCGTGTGTCCAAACATCAAGAGGAAAAACCCAAGGAATCACCCTCGGTGGGTTCCACTCAATGTAATCATCAAGGAGAACGTAGAGGAATCACCCTCGGTTCACACTTGAGGGGTTGCACGACAGAGTCGTATCGGAAGTGGTTAAAGAGGAAATCACCCTCGATGACCACGACCGAATAGCTACACTACAGGTTAACATCAGAAGTGTTGTAGAGGTCTCACCCTCGGCACTCAATAGTAACACTGCAGAGTCGAGCAACGAAGGGGCGTGATGTGACGTGAGGTGTCGGGTCCTGGTCTTCGATCCCATTGATCGGGTCTTCTGATAATCCAGCGGGGCAGTCGAGTCAAGTGCGGGGGGTCACTGATGGGTCTCTAACCAACCTATACTAAGCAGTTTAGGATAGGCAGGTAAGGTACCACAGTAGGTACAAAAGCAGGCTATGCATCAAAATAGGTGCAAACAATAACAGTAGCAAAATCTAATGCAAGCATGAGAGAATGGAATGGGCGATATCGGGATGATCAAAGGGGGGGCTTGCCTGGTTGATCTGGCAAGGAGGGGTCGTTGTCGACGACGTAGTCGGTCACAGGGGCATCGGCATCGGTCTTGGGGTCTACCGGAGAGAAGAGGGGGGGGAGAAACAGTAAATACATAGCAAACAGAGGTAACACTAAGCATGACATGGCAATATGTGGTGCCGGGAGCGACCTAACGTATGGCTACACGATATAGATGAAGGGGGAATTCAACCGGGAAGGTGTTCCCGGTTCCAGACCTGTGTCAGACAGATGACCGGAGGGGGAAAGTTCCATGTTCAGCATGCTAAGGGCATGTGAAAGATGAACGGACCGCGTATTCGGATTCGTTGGATTTTTCTGAGCAACTTTCATATAGAAAACATTTTCATCGGAGTTACGGTTTATTTTCTATGAATTTTTAAAGTTTAAACAATATTCTGGAATTATTTATATTAACAGAAAAGGAAAATATGACGTCATCAATGACGTCAGCATCGCGTCAGCTCTGCTGACCAGTCAAACTGACAGGTGGGACCCACCTGTCAGCCTCTCTGTCTAACAGGGGCTTAACTAAGCTAACAGGGTTAGTTAGGGGGCGTGGGCCCCAGCAGTCAGTGACTGGTTAGTACTAACTAACTAACTAATTTAACTAACGTTTTAATTAATCATTTTTATTTAGAAAAAAACGTTTATTTAACAAAATATGCGATGGGGCCCGCGTGTCAGAGACGTTGTGTGCCCAGTCAGCACAGTTGACCACGGTCAACGTGGTCAACTGGGGCCAGGGGGCCCACGGGCAGTGACCCAGAGGCGGGGCCCAGGTGTGCCACGTCGGCCGCATCGGGGTTTCGCCGCCGGCGACCAAAACAGAGGCGGGGCTCGCCGGACTTCGCCGGGAATCGCGCACAGGGGGTCATTTGGCCCGGGACTTGGCGCGTTCGAACGAGAAGACGAAGCCGCGCCGCATGGTGTGGTCGGTTGGACGCGGGGGTGACCGGAACTGCGTCGGCGACGAGTGGAGGCGGCGGTGGGGTTCGGGGCCTCGTCGGGATCGGCGTTGCAGTGCGTGTTTTGGCGAACGAAGGAGCTGGGCGAGGTCTACGGCGCTCCAGGAGCTCGTCGGAGCTACTAGCTCGAGCGGAGGAGCTCGGTGGCGAGCCCGATGACGGCAATGGCGGACGGCGGAGCTCGGCTTGCGGGCGAGCTGGCTACGGCGAAAGGCACGGCGCGAGGAGAGGAAAGGAGGAAGGGAGGAGCTCACCGGGCGGCTACGAAAAGCCTGCGACAGCTTAGGAGCGCAGAGGTGGCCGGAGATGACGGCGGTCACCGGCGACAGAGGAGAAAGGGGGCTGCTCGATCCGCTCCCCGTAGTGGCTCCCGGCTCGCGCTCACGGACAGGGACTGGGTAGACGACAGCGGCGGAGACGATGGGCTCGATGGCGAGGCGAATGGGGCTCGGTGGCCGCGAGGACAGTCAAGGCGCGGCGGCGAGCGCGCTCGGGTCCGAGAGAGGGGAGTGCTCGAGGGGGAATCCGGAGGGGAGTGGGAGAGGCGGAGGGGGCGAGCAGGGGAGTGGGTGGAGGTAGGTGGGGAGGAGGTCGAGGCGTCGAGGGGAGGGGCCCTTACCCACCCGCGGCGTTGCCGGCGAGGTGGTCGGGCGGCGTCGCGCCCCTGTAGCGGCGCGCACCAGGGGAACAGGAAGGGGGGGCGCGCTTCGGGGAGCTGGGCCGGCCAGGCTGGTGAGGTGGGTCGGCCTGCTGGGATGGGCCGAAGCCCAAGGGGAGGCCAGGGGCTCTCCCACCCCTTCTTCTTTCCTTTTTTTAAACAGCTTTGCATTTTCTTTTCTTTTAGCCAATAAAGACTTTGCAAAAGATTATGCCATTGGACAAAATAATCTCAAAGAATTATTAGGCACTGCCAAAAAAAGATTGTGAGGCTTTAGAATTAGTTTGCCATTTTCATAAATTAAAAAGGCATTTAATTTATTTCTTAGGCCACTGTTTGAAGTAGCTTAGGCCACTCAAACCTTTTTGCAAAAATGTTGGTTCACCACCAATAGTAGTTGTGGATTATTCTGCACATGATGAACATTTTTGTTTTCATGTCTGAGCATTTTGAATTTCAGACAAAAGTTGAATTTGAATTCAACTGGAATTTAAAAGAGAAAGGAGACAATTATGATCAGGAACATGTTTAGCAAAAAGATTAACTTAACCCCAGGGGTTACTGTAGCATCATTACACCGGGGTGTTACACTTGCTCTCTCTCGCAAGCCTCGTGAGGGGGCTGCGTGGGTGCCCTCGCGAGCCCTTTCTCTTCTGACTTTTGTGAGGCTCTCTCGTTCGAATTCATAGCGGGAGCATCCCTCCCAGTCTGTGCCTGAGGGAGTCCTGGATTAGGGGGTCCTCGGACAGCCAGACTATATGCTTATGCCGGACTATTGGATTATGAAGATACAAGAATGAAGACTTCATCCCGTGTCTGGGTGAGACTCTCCTTTGTGTGGAAGGCAAACTTGGCGATTCGGATATGTAGATTCCCCTCTCTGTAACCAACCTGATGTAACCATAGCCCCCTCCGGTGTCTATATAAATCGGAGGGTTTAGTCTGTAGGACAACAACAATCAGAATCATAGGCTAGCTTCTAATGTCAGCCTCTATGATCTCGTGGTAGATCAACTCTTGTAATACTCATATCATCAAGATCAATCAAGCAGGAAGTAGGGTATTACCTACATAGAGAGGGCCCGAACCTGGGTAAACATCATGTCCCCTGCTTCCTGTTACCATTAGCCTTAGACGCACAGTTCGGGACCCCCTACCTGAGATCCGCCGGTTTTGACACCGACATTGGTGCTTTCATTGAGAGTTCCACTGTGACGTCGAAAAAAGGGTTGATGGCTCGGCTTGTTATCAAGGACAACATCGCCTCCTGGGGAGCCCCGGCCTTAGGCCAAACCCTCCCACTAGGCGGCTTCATCATGACCGCCCGTTCGGCTGCCACGCCGACGATGACTTCTCGGGTCATCGAAAACAGCCTCCACATCAGCTCGGAATACGCCGAGCGGATGGATCCAAGGGAACTTTCGTCCTTGAACGAGCTCCTGGATCGCATCGCTGCTTTGGGAGTCGCTATGGACTATGATCGGATTGGGCTTAAACCCAATCAAAGAGAGATTAACTCTCCGCCAATCACCCATCAAATAGCGGTGGTGGAGGAGCAATGCAGGAACTCTTCCTCTATTTTGAGGACGAACTATGTTCGGATTCCCAAGCTCTCTGAGCCGGATACCCGCTCGCGGGAGGACATAACCCTAGCTCTGATTTTAGAATCGGACAGCGGGCCAAAAAAATTGGGTAACATCCCGGAACCCAAACTACCAAGTTCGGAAATTCCTCAGCCCCTGGGCCTCGGATCGGGTCAGGGTTCGGACTTAAATCCACCCACCCACCCAGATACAAGCGATCTTTCCCACATCAGACAGCAATCCCAAGAGAAAGTACACCACTTTTGGGCCAGATTCCTCCTTGTAATGAGCATGGTTAAGGACTGTCGCGAGGAAGACGCATTCTCATTCTTTTGCAAAAGTTGCATGGACAAGGGAATCCTTAACGCCATAAGTCGCCGTGACATATCACACTTCACTGACTTGGCGGCCATAGTACAGAAGTACTGTGCGATGGAAAGCGCCTGGAAAACCCAGGCAACATTCTGGGATCCTCCGGCTCTCACCAAACCCCTCGTCCGAACCAAAAGGGTGCACTCTCACAAGTCACCCGATCCAATCACAAAGAAACCAAAGCCCACTACAGGTCGTGGAACCGTATTGGAGGGATGGCTCAATAGGCCATGCAAAATTCACACCACACCGGATACCGTACCAACACACAGCCTTAGAGCATGTTGGATACTTCGGCAGGTGGCCAAGAGCAGCGAGGATCTCCTCATTAACAATACCGCAGAGCATGATCCTGCAGAAAACAACAATACAGTGTTGATAGTCTTCAAGACTTTCGCCTCGAATAACAGGCGCAAGAGAGCACTCCGGGGCCTCGCTGAAGTCTGCCACATTGCAGCAATAAACCCCTGGAATGACACGGCTATAACCTTTAATGCCAGTGATGAACCTCAATTCCGAACAGTCCGAGCACCAGCCGCTTTGGTCCTTAGTCCAATTGTGGACGACTTCCGGCTTACTAAAGTGCTCATGGATGGCGGCAACGGATTAAACCTCATCTACGAGGAAACTCTCAACAAAATGGAAATAGACAAGAGTCGTATTGAGCAAAGCAGCACGACCTTCTGAGGGACTATCCCTAGTCGGGAGGCACGATGTGCGGGAAAAATCACATTCGATGTGGTATTTGGCACGCCGGAAAATTACAGGTCCGAAGAGATAACATTCCAACTGGCCCCATTCAGTAGTGGATACCACGCCCTTTTACGGCGGGATGCATTCGCGAGTTTCCAAGCTATACCCCATTATGGGTACATGAAGCTCAAGTTGCCCGGGCCCAACGGAATCATCACTCTAGCCGGTAATCCGGACATAGCACTCCGCGCCAAAAATTAAACCGCCGCCCTGGCCCTTGAGGCATTATCCGAAGCCCTCGCGGCCAAAGAGTTAATTGCATTACGCTCCACAGCGGATAGGGACGATGTGATACTCGATAAGCGATCCAAGTCCACCTCTTTCAAACCAGCGGATGAAATAGTCAAATTCCAAATCCACCCAATGGACTCTACAAAAACAGCATCCATTGGGGCACAGCTGAACCCCACAATCGATGCCGCACTGCGGGCGTTCTTACGCGAGAATTGGGACATCTTTGCCTGGCACCCTTCAGATATGCCAGGGATCCCATGCAGGCTGGCCGAGCATAGTTTCAACATATTGAAGGGATACAAGCCGGTCAAGCAGACACTACGGCGCTTTTCAGAGCCTAAACGACAAGCTATGGGAGAGGAGCTGGCCAAGTTACTCAAGGCCGGATTCATCAGAGAAATAAAACACCCGGTCTGGCTAGCAAACCTGGTGATGGTACCAAAGAAGGATAAGTCCTAGCGCCTATGTGTTGATTTCAAGGACCTCAATAAGGCTTGCCCCAAGGATCCCTTCCCCCTCCCTCGCATCGATCAAATCATCGATGCTACCGCATGACATGACTCATTATGCTTCCTCGACGCATACTCTGGATACCATCAAATCAAGATGGCGGAGTCCAATCAAGCCGCGACGACATTTATCACCCAATACGGCCCTTTCTGCTTCAACACCATGCCTTTCGGGCTCAAAAACGCCGGTGCAACCTACCAACGCATGATTCAGACATGCCTGGAAAAACAAATCGGCAAAACAGTTGAGGCATACGTGGACGACGTGGTCATCAAGACCAGACACGTCGGATCTTTAATAGACGACCTGAGGCTCATGTTCGACAACCTCCGAACATACGACATCAAGCTCAATCCGGAAAAATGTGTTTTCGGTGTTCCTGCCAGAAAGCTGCTGGGCTTCATCGTTTCCAATAGAGGAATTGAAGCAAACCCAGCTAAAATCTGAGCTTTGTCACAGTTGGCTACCCCAACAGACCTCAAGCAAATCCAGAAATTAACTGGATGCGTGGCTGCCTTAAGCCGCTTTATCTCCCGATTAGGAGAAAAGGCACTACCTCTTTATCGCCTTCTTCGATGCACCGAACACTTCGAGTGGATGGATGCAGCGACGGCCGGACTGGAAGAAATAAAGGCCCTCCTAGCCAGCAACCCAATCCTGGCCGCACCAAACATGGGCGAACCCATGTTGTTATATATAGCTGCAACACACCAAGTTGTAAGCGCAGTGCTCGTCGTCGAACGAGAGGAGGACGGACATAAGTTCCCGCTTCAAAAGCCGGTATACTACATATCCACTATCCTCACACCATGCAAGTCACGGTACCCACATTATCAAAAGATAGCATACCCGGTCTTCATGGCATCCCGGAAACTATGACACTACTTTCAAGAGTGTTCAATCACAATGGCCTCCGAAGTACCACTCAATGATATAATAAATAACCGCAATGCCACGAGCCGGATTGCTAAGTGGGCCATCGAGCTCCTCCCGTTCGACATCACGTATAAACCACGGCGAGCCATTAAATTGCAAGTACTGGCTGACTCCTTCGCCGAATGGACTGAAGCCGAACTCCCTAAAGAGTACGGCGCATACTCCAATTGGATCATGCACTTTGACGACTCTAAAATGCTGGCTAGTCTGGGAGCGGGTGTTGTCTTGACATCCCCCACCGAAGATACAGTCCAATATGTACTCCAAATACTATACATAGACTCCAATAACGCAACAGAATATGAGGCTCTGTTGCATGGTCTTCAGATGGCCGTCTCCATGGGCATCCAACGCCTAGAAGTGCGAGGGGATTCGAACCTTGCTATATCTCAAATAAATGGAGACTTCGATGCCAAGGATCCGAAAATGGCGGCTTATCGTAATGTCGTCCTCAAAATGTCAGCTCGATTCGAGGGGCTTGAATTTCATCATGTGGTTCGAGAAAATAATCAAGCGGCGGATATCCTTGCCCGCATTGGCGCTAAGCGCGACCCCATCCCACCTAACATCTTCTTGGAAAGGTTATTCAAGCCATCCGTCGTGTGGCAAGGGGAGACCGGCAATACTAGTCCGAATCCAACCACAAACCCTGATCTCGAACATGCTGACATAATTGGAGGCTCTGCCACCGAAATAACACCTTCGGCCCATCTAATCATGGCTGTCATCGCCCCATGGACCAAACCCTTCTTAGCCTACCTAAATAGGCAAGAACTCCCCAAAGACCAAAATGAGGCACGTTGCATTGTGCGGCGCTCTAAAGCCTACAAAGTCCACGAGGGAGAGCTTTATAAGAAAAGCGCTACCGGAGTACTTCAAAGATGTATCTCCAAAGAGGAAGGGCGGCAGCTCTTGGCCGAAATTCATGCTAGACTCGGCGGCCACCACGCCGCAGCTCAGGCCCTTGTAAGCAAGGCCTTCCAAACAGGTTTCTACTGGCCGACAGCCCGAGCAAACGGACAGGACCTCGTCCAACATTGCGTCGGTTGCCAGCTCTTCGCCAACCAAAGCCATATGCCGCCCACCGCTCTCCAAACAATCCCCATAACTTGGCCCTTTGCGGTCTGGGGGCTCGATATGGTCGGACCCCTTAAAGGAGGAAGCCATAAGAAAAAATACCTGTTGGTCATTGTGGATAAATTCACCAAATGGATAGAGGCCAAGCCGGTTAAAACAGCCGAATCCGGACCAGTGATAGACTTCATATCAGGGGTCGTGCACCTCTATGGTGTCCCCCACAGCATCATCACCGATAATGGCTCCAATTTCACAGCCGATGAGGTAAAAACTTGGTGCGGCAATATGGGCATTAAGCTTGATTACGCCTCAGTCTATCATCCTCAAACAAACGGGCAAGTCGAACGAGCAAACGGTCTTATTATGAGTGGCATCAAACCCAGACTAGTGCGATCTCTGAAGGAATCAGACACGCACTGGGTCGAGGAGCTTGACTCCGTACTATGGGGGTTGCGGACAATGCCAAATCGCACTACCGGATACACACCCTTCTTCATGGTGTACGGTGCAGAGGCGGTATTGCCCTGCGATATTATTCATGACTCACCTCGAGTGTGCATGTATGAAGAGAGAGAAGCTGAGCTTGATCGATAGGACAGTCTAGATGCCCTGGAGGAGGAGCGCGACGTCGCAAAAGCCGGTTCCGCATTCTATCAACAACAGACTCGCAGGTATCAAAGTAGAGAAGTATGGGCCAAAACTTATAACATTGGCGAACTCGTTCTACGCCTATCGAAGAAGAAAAAGGACAAGGTCAAGCCCAAGTGGGAGGGTCCCTTCATCATTGATAAAGTTCTCACCGGAGGAGCATACCGCCTGCATGATGCATCAGATAATCGACTCGAGCCGAACCCATGGAACGCGGCTAGACTCTGAAGATTCTACACCTAGCGTCGAACTCTTTGTTTGTCTCCTTCCCTCCGCCCTTTTTTACTTTTCAGTTATATCCTATCTCTTTCTTTTTATGGCTCTAAGGCTTTAAGTGTGACTCGACTACACACTCATGACGCGCTAATCCTCAAATATACCTGGGGGATTCTTATACAGAAGCTTAATATAATTATCTTCCGGGCATCACGCCCACTGCATATGTGTCCCTTTTCCCATATGTACCTTTTCTTCACCATTATATGAATCGATATGACTTAGGTTTTGGCCAAGCTGGGTTGCCTGGCTCCTGTGTTTATGCCCTACGTTCCCGTTAGTTCGGCTAGGGCATAAGGGGAGCACCTCTGCGATTGTTACTGCCGGGTACTCCGGACGTGTACCTCAGACTGGGTGAAGCCAAAAGCTAGTGTTCTTAAGGGAATATTCGGTCGGTGAACTAAAAGATGTTTTTACCTATTACAATACAAACCCCCAGATATTGCATATACTGTGTTTTTGCTCGCAATTTGGACATGCACATTAATGCATGCGTACCCAGGGAAAGGAACCCTTAACGGAACTATTCTCTCTAGAAGATGTTTCTTACTATCCATGTAATATAACATAGCTAGTTGGGTACTTGTCTGTTCAAGCAATTATGACCCCTACGCCTGGTTTCCACGCGTACCCTGGTTTATATAACTGTTTGGGTATTCAGAAACACTTCGGACTGTCTGGTCCGGAGGCTGAAGCGAAAAGGTCTGCCATGACAAATGATTTACAATCTGGCTAGGGACAAATATGTCAATTGAAGTACATAGTCACTTAGACTCACATACTTCTTCTTCTATGCCATCCAACAGGCTGTCTAGCCTACAATCCTATTGGGAACACATTGCGGCTAATCCTACCTGGTCATATACCAGACTAACGGGAATCTCCTTCCCATCTGACCCTACAGGTCCAACCCGGGCCATGTGATTCGGATCGAGCTTGGTATACCATGTTTTTACCATGGCCCAAGCTTCCCTCGCACCTTGTCGATAGGCAGATATCTTCCATAGTCGGAAATGCCACCGCGCTCCCTTGAGTAGCTGTACAAGCTCCCCCGTGCTTCCGGACAGGGAGGCGGATGGCCACAAGGCCTTGGTGACACCCTGCATAACCTGCCGAACTTGTTCGTGCAGTTGCGAAAGCTCTTGCAGAAGATCGCCTGAGGATCCGGGCATCTCCTCTTCGGGACGACCAGTCAGCATACCTATAGACATAACTCTATTAGCCCGTTTCTTCGCAGAACTATATATAGGTTCGTTTGAGCACATACTAAAAATGCCGCGCTGAAGCCTTCTATTCTCCTTCACGGAGTCAGCTAGCTGGGCCCGAACATCTTTCAATTCTATGATCAGCCGGGTATTGGCATCCTGGAGATCGTTTTTCTCCCGCCTGACCCGTGTAAGTACACGCTCACCAGCCTCTAGTTGTCGTTGAGCTCTTTGTTCATCCTCTTGTAGGATCTCCGAATTCACTCTGGGATTGTCTGTGGAATCTATTGTTAGATCTGCAACATACCGAACACCAAATGGAACACGTAATTACGTTTTTTCTTGATCGAGAAAAATATTACCAGATGAGGCCTTCTTGGATTCCTCCATTTTGGCAGTTGCGGCCCTTAGCTGGGCTCGACACTCCTCCAGCTCTTGAGACAAATGGGTATTCTTCTCTGTAAGAACCTATTCATACAACGATCCATAAATCAGTTGTGCCAACTATTTCAAGTCTCAGGGGCTACTGATATACATAATTATCAGATTTTGCTTACCCGTATATCTTTTAAATACTGGTTTGTGTCTCTAACAAGCCCATCTTGAGCAGCTCAGATGTACGCGTCTCCCGAATTGAAGGCATTGAAAGCCTCTTCGAAAAAACTAGGGTCGCGGAGTGCGGCCTGTCGACGCCGATGGTTCATAGCGCTCTCCACCTCGGAATTTGTAGTGGATATTCTATCTGAATCCTCTGTAGGAGGATCATCCGGTGTCGTCCCCATGTTAGCCTCCACCCTCGAGGCCGGTTCCGGAATCCGGCTGGTAGAGGCGTGATGGGCAGGATCCTTGGATATAGTCCAGCGGATGTTCTTTCTGCCATGACACAGCGGACATTGTTATATTTCAAGATGACAATCACGGAGCATGTTTTAAACCATACCTCTTCGATGGCGGCTCGACCATGTCTCTGCTCGCTTTCCTTTTTGGAAGCCTACCTGGCTTGGGCGCCCCTTGTTGGTGAGTCGCCACGGGTTCGGCATGGCACGCCGGTGGCCTTCCCTTCATAGCATAATATATGTGCGGTGGGTGAGGTGGAAAGAGTGAATCCTTTTTGGAAGATAAGTCTCCTGTTTACTTACACGTGATGCTGGGAGGAGGCCGGGATAGTCGGAAATGATGGCCACCAAGGTGCCATCATAGCTCGCCTGGTAAAATACCCTGCCATCAAGCTCCACAAATATGTTCAGATTCTCTTCGAGTCCGGGGTCGAGGGCCCTGTTGTGGTCCTCTGGCTGTGGAGGCGGGTTGTGGACCTCCCTCATAGCTTTCTGCGTTTCCTGTTATGGACTAGCGAGGTAAATATTCGTGATGAAAGACTGCAGGAATGAATAAAGTCGAGTAAAAGATAGCAACCCACCCAGCTAGGGGGGTTGTACATGGAAAAACCATCCTCTGGCTTGATGCGGATGAACTCCTCTTCCTCTCCTTTGTATAAATCAGACAATATTTTCGCCAGAGCGGTGGCGGAGTCCGGACCTTTCCGACTGCAGCGGGTGGCATCGTATTCCCCGTTGAAGTGCCACATGGGACGCCGCCGATACTGGAGTGGTTGCACCCCCCGCATTATGCATATTGACATAACCTTAATTATTGTCAATCCAGATTTGGCAAGCGTTTTTATCATGCCCATCAATTGAAGGACCTCTCTGGTATCTTCCTCCTTGTTGCTCCGAGGATGCCAGCTACGTCGTTTCTTCAATGGGACATTCGCGAACTCAGGAAGACCCATTCAGATAGGGTCAGGAAGGGAGACGTCCTCTATATAAAACCACTCGGAAGGCCAATCTTCGGATGTCTTCTTCGGAGTGCCGGACAGGTATCCGGTCCCGGCGATGCACCATATTTCGGCTCCGCCCACTTGGAATATTGGTCCCTCTTGATTGTGAAGGACGAGGCAAAACAGCATCTTCCATAGCTCGAAATGAGCTTCGCAACCCAGAAATAACTCGCGAAGAGCGACATAACCTGCGATGTGCAGGATGGAGGTAGGGGTGAAATTGTGTAGCTGGAGGCCATAGTACTCCAGGAGCCCGCGGAGGAACGGATGGATTGGAAATCCGATGCCCCTCAGCAAGTAAGGGACAAGGCACACTCGCTCCCCCTGGATGAGTTGGGAAAACTCTCTGCTTGCTCCCCACCTTCAAAGGTGGCTAATCCGGCTCGAACGGGGACAAGAAATGCAGGTGGGAGAAACCCTTGGGTTTGCAACTTCACCAATTGGTCGTGGGATACGGTACACTTCTCCCAATCATCTGGCTTGGCGCTATGGGGGCGAGAGGAAGAGCTGCGGTGGCCGGCCATGATGGGATGGTTTTTCGGGCGCGCTCTGATGAATCCTCGCTTGGGGAAGATGGTGTGATTTGGATCTGAGGATCCCCGTCTCTTTAATAGATGATTTATTTACATGGTCAGGATGGCAAGTGTAAAAATGCCCCGGCTTCTTGCATTCGCTCGACACGTGGAGGCTGACACTATTAAGGTACAGAAGCCGATGAGTGCAACATTAAATGGGGAGCCAAACACTTCTTGCTACAACGGGTACTCTGGAGAATTCGGAGAAGGAACCCGCCTTGCAATGCTGAAGACGATCTGCGCGTCGGACTCATCGGCATTGAAGCTTGGTTCGGGGGCTACTGAGGGAGTCCTGGATTAGGGGGTCCTCGGACAGTTGGACTATATGCTTATGTCAGACTGTTGGACTATGAAGATACAAGATTGAAGACTTGGTCCCGTGTCCGGGTGGGACTCTCCTTTGCGTGGAAGGCAAGCTTGGTAACTCGGATATGTAGATTCCCCTCTCTGTAACGAATCTGATGTAACCCTAGCCCCCTCCTGTGTCTATATAAACCGGAGGGTTTAGTCCGTAGGACAACAACAATCAGAATCATAGGCTAGCTTCTAGGGTTAGCCTCTACGATCTCGTGGTAGACCAACTCTTGTAATACTCATATCATCAAGATCAATCAAGCAGGAAGTAGGGTATTACCTCCATAGAGAGGGCCCGAACCTGGGTAAACATCGTGTCCCCCGCCTCCTGTTACCATTAGCCTTAGACGCACAGTTCAGGACCCCCTACCCGAGATCCGCCGGTTTTGACACCGACAGTGCCCCTCGGGTACCGCGACATGAAGCGTCGGGCCACGGCCGACAGTCCTTGCGACCAGGTTTCAGAAAATGACAGCCTCTCAATGAGTTTTTTGCAGGTCCTAAGGCGCCCGGCAAGGCCTGATGCGGGCACCTCGCACGGCAGAAACGACTTCAAACATGCCAAGCTAAGTTGTTCCTACATGCACCACAACGATGCCATGACATAGCACAGGAACGATAAATGCAGCAAGTTAACTAGGAAATCATAATTTGTTGCACGCCCGCACGGGGCCCCATATTTATCTCTCTCAATGCAGGAAGGGAGGAAAACAAAACAAAAGTAGTGAGCGCCTTGCAGCAGTTCGCGAGGAGGGATCTACGCCGACCTCCTGAGCTCAGCCAGACCCCACCTCGTGCTTCACCAAAGCGCGGCGACGGGACGCCCCGCTACCATCCTCGAGGCGGACACGGCGGCATGGCGGTTGATCGTAGCCGCCACTGGAGGAGTTGTTGCTGGAGGAGGAGCCGCCGTAGCTTGACGAGTCGCGGTCGCCGCCGGGAGCGGGTTCATCTTCACCCTAGTCACGACCGTCGCCAAGTCCGAGCACCTCGTCGTCGTCGCTTTCTGCTACGTCTTGAGCTTTCGTTGGTTTTCCTTGAGGAGGAAAGGGTGATGCAGCAATAGTAGCGTAAGTATTTTCCCTCAGTTCTTGAGAACCAAGGTATCAATCCAGTAGGAGGCTCCTCACAATTCCCACGCACCTACACAAACAAACAAGAACTCGCAGCCAACACAATAAAGGGGTTGTCAATCCCTTCAAGGCTACTTGCGAAAGTGAGATCTAATAGAGATAATATGATAAGATAAGTATTTTTTTGGTATTTTATGATATAGATTGGAAAAGTAAAGATGCAAATAAAAGTAGATTGAAAGCTTATATGATAAGAGATAGACCCGGGGGCCATAGTTTTCACTAGTGGCTTCTCTCAAGATAGCATAAGTATTTGTAGCGACCAGACCTGAAATAGTCTGATCTCTGTGCATCAGTATCATCCCTGGATCGGTAATGCTGACACGCACAGTACTTGAAGGATTTATAACAGAGTAGCAATCACACACTTATTACATCAAATGTCTCAAAAGAGAACTTATTCAATAAATATGGCTTAAGGCCATCTAATAACGATAACAGCGGAAGGCTTGGAAGATAAGCGAGTCCATCAACTCCAATGGCATCACTGAGTATAAGATCACGACCTAAGGCACCTTACTCGTCGTCTGAAAAGTCTGCAACATGAATGTTGCAGCCCGAAACGGGTCAGCACATGGAATATGCTTGCAATGTAACACATAGAGAGTAATGAAAGAATAATGCTATACTACATGCATATATGGCTGGTGGAAAGCTCTATGGTTACAGTTTTGCATAAAGCCAATTTTTCCCTACTGCAAAGGAATAAAATTTTATTTAACTATCATGGTGGTTGTTAAACATTGAGAAGGGTACTCCAACTCAATCCCAATTAAGAATCGTCATTAACCCAACAAAATTTAATTAAAGAAACATGATGAGATTCACATGATAATCCAAGTACTAGAGACTCAAACGTCCATAACCGGGGACACGGGTAACCATGATTAGTTTATACACTCTATAGACGTTTGCGCACTTTTCCCCGCAAGACTCGATCTCCTCCGCTTGATATCTCGCACTACATGGTGTTTGAGAAACGGATGACTGAGACACAGTCTTTCAGAAGCATTAACTCTCTACTCCGGGTAGACAATACCAACCTACATCCCCTACATCTGCTAGTCTACCTCTTCAACAACTCACACAACTTAATCAACTATGCTAGAGCCCATAGTAGCTTGCGGCTGCACATGGAAGTTTCTAGCATGAATAATCTCATGATCCCTTTGAGCCTGGGTGGCGGTCCATAGGAGAATCACACGGTACGCCGGGATTTCCAAAAATACAGGCAACATTGGGTTCCCCAGGTGCCTCAATAGACCCAGATGTGAATTTAAGTTGCCACCTTAAGTAAACCATTAATTTTAAACAATCTCACATCTTTCATGGATACACTCACCCAATCCACGTCTACTAGCATAGCATGGCAATATAAGCAAACGTAGAAGTAACTCCCAAAGGTTTAATAATAAACAGGTAATAGGTTCTACCTCATCTACTTCCCAAAACCCACATACTAATCAGATCCTAATCATGCAATTGTTTGAGGATTGATATGATGCAATAAAACTAGGTAGTAAAGAAGTTATGATCAAAGTGTTACTTGCATTGCTGATGATCCATGAAACCTAGAGATTCGAAGTAGCAAGCGGCGCACTCCGGGTACTCTATCGCAAACAAACAAGCATACAATAAGCACTCATCTAATGCACAGGTAAAACTCAAATAAAAGATCTAACCAGAATGTTCAACTTAAGAACTCCGGTTTGCAAAAAGAATCCAATCAAATGAAGCAACGAAAGTCAAACAGCGAAAGAAACAAGCTTTGTTTTACTAATCTGGACCTAAGTCAAATTTTATAGTAGCAAAAACTTGTTTGAGTGGGTTAAACGGAAAGAGGGTTTCGACACGAAACTCTAGGCACTTGAATCGCCTGATTCCGATAAACGATGAAAAGTTATACTAAAACGAAAATCGGATCAGAAATCGCGATCAGAAATAATCGCGGAAAATCCGAGAAAAAGAAAAAACGGACGAACAGGCTAACGAACGAACGTTCGCTGTGTGCGGCTAAATGACGAAAACCATTCATTAAAACGAACATACGGACGAACGTCCGCTAAATAGACTAAACCGAAAAAAATAAAATCGATCTAATAAAATAAAAAAATAAACAAACCGCGGCTTAAAAAAACCGGGCGGTTTTTCTCCGAAAACCGTCGGCGGCGGGGCGGCTACTTTCGGTGAGGTCCGGCATCGGGCTCCGGAGGGGCGGGCGGCGGCGACGGGCGGCGGGGCAGTCGGGACGGGCGGTGGGACGGGCGGCGGTCGGGACGGGCGGCGGCGGCGCGAGGAGCGGCGGTCCGGCGGCGGCGGCGAGGTGCGGGGCGGCGGTGGCGCGATCCGACAGCGGCAGCGCGGGTCTCGAGGCAGCGGCGACTAGGGTTTCGGGTGGGCTCGGGGTGGCCTCCCGGCGCTTATAAAGGCCGGCCGGGCCAAGTGTCGTAGTCGGACACGGCCCTGTTAGGTCGGTTCGCGTTTTTTTTAATAATTAATTACACGCAGAAAAACGAATAGAAGAGATACTAAACGGACTCCAAAAATCCCGAAATAAATTTTTCCCGACTTCTCAAATCAAGTCGGACAAGATGAACAATTATTTGGGGCCTAAATGCAATTTTGAAAAACGCGCATTTTTCCTATATTCAAATAAAATAGCAATAAAATCCCAAAATAAAATCATATTTTATTTTATTATTAAATCCTCAATATTTCTTTATTTTGGGAAAGTCATTTTATTCCCTCTCTCATATTTTTATAACAGAAATAATTGAAGATAAAATAAATAAAATCAGACAATCCTATTTTCAAAATTTGAGAAAACTCAAATATGAAAATAATGAAATCCCCAACTCTCTCTGTGGGTCCTTGAGTTGCGAAGAATTTCTAGGATCGAGCCAAAATGCAATAAAATATGATTTACAATGATGATCTAATGTATGACATTCCAAATTGAAAATTTGGGATGTTACAAACCTACCCCCCTTAAGATGAATCTCGCCCTCGAGATTCGGGTTGGCTAGAAAATAGGTGAGGGTGGTCCTTCAGCAGATCTTCCTCTCGCTCCCAGGTGGCTTCATCCTCGGTGTGGTGGCTCCACTGAACTTTGCAAAACTTGATAACCTTGCTGCGAGTGACTCGGCTGGCACACTCGAGAATTTTGACCGGTTTCTCCTCGTAGGTTAAATCACTATCCAACTTAATCGCTTCCAGCGGTACTGTATCCCTTAGCAGTATATCAGCCATCTCTACGTGGCACTTCTTCAACTGGGAAATGTGGAACACGTCATGAACTCCTGAAAATCCTTCGGGTAATTCCAACTTGTAAGCAACTTCTCCCATACGCTCCAAAACTTTGTATGGTCCCACAAAACATGGCGCTAACTTTCCCTTAACTCCAAAGCAGTTAACTCCTTGAAATGGAGATACACAAAGATAAACTTTGTGTCCAACTTCGTAAGTTGTCTCCTTGCATTTTGAATCTGCGTAGCTCTTCTGCCTGGACTGGGCTACCTTGAGCCTATCGTGAATCAACTTTAACTTCTGTTCAGACTCCTTAATCAAATCTGGCCCAAACAACTGGCGATCTCCAACTTCATCCCACAACAACAGTGTCCTGCACCTCCTTCCGTACAAGGCTTCGTAAGGGGCCATCTTCAAACTGGATTGATAACTGTTGTTGTAAGAGAACTCTGCATATGGAAAATTGTCATCCCAACTAGATCCATAATCTAGTGCATAAGCTCTCAGCATATCCTCCAAAATCTAATTGACTCTCTCGGTCTGTCCATCTGTCTGCGGATGAAAGACGGTACTGAACTCTAGCCTGGTACCCAAAGTTTCATGCAACTGATTCTAGAACTTTGAGGTAAACTGGGTTCCTCTATCTGATACAATGCTCCTCGGAACTCCATGCAGACATAGAATCCTGGTCATGTATATCTTTGCGAACTTAGCACTGGTGTAAGTGGTCTTCACTGGGATGAAATGAGCTACCTTCGTCAAACGATCGACTACAACCCATATCGAGTCATAGCCTGAACGAGTCCTAGGTAATCATGTGATAAAGTCCATGCCTAGCTTATCCCACTTCCATTCGGGTATCGGCAATGGCTATAGCAATCCTGCTGGCTTCTGATGCTCTGCCTTTACTCTCTGACATACATCACATACTGCTACGTACTCCGCAATATCCTTCTTCATTCCGGTCCACCAGAAAGTGTCCTTCAAATCCAAATACATCTTGGTATTTCCTAGGTGAATCGAATATGGCAAATGATGGGCCTCTTGCAGAATCAACTTCCTGATCTCCGGGTCATTAGGCACATAAACGCGGTCCTCAAACCATAAGGTATCGTGCTCATCCTCACAAAATCCCTTAGCTTTTCCTTTGCTCATTTTCTCCTTTATTTCGGCAATCTCCTTGTCAGTCTTATGAGCTTCTCTGATCTTATCCATCAAAGTAGACTGAATCTCCAATGCTGCTACATAGCCTCTTGGAACTATCTCCAAGCATAGTTCACGAAGATCCTTGGCTAACTCCTTTGGTAACTCTCCGGTCATGATTGTGTTGACATGGCTCTTGCGGCTCAACGCATCGGCTACTACGTTAGCCATTCCGGGGTGATAATGCAATCTCATATCATAATCCTTGATGAGTTCCAACCATCTCCTTTGCCTGAGATTCAACTCCTTCTGCGTGAAGATGTACTTCAAACTCTTGTGATCCATGTACACCTCACAATGGTTTCCGATGAGAAAATGTCTCCATGTCTTCAATGCGTGCACTACGGCTGCTAACTCCAAATCATGTGTAGCATAATTCAACTCATGAGGTTTAAGTTGTTGTGAGGCATATGAAACAACTCTTCCCTCCTGCATAAGCACTGCTCCAAGTCCTCGACGAGAAGCGTCGCAATATACTTCATAATCCTTGCGCTGATCAGGCAGAATCAATACTGGTGAGGTAACCAAACGTTTCTTCAAATCTTGGAAACTGGCCTCACATTCAACAGTCCATTTAAACTTGGTGTCCTTCTTCAACAACTCCGTCATGGGCTTTGCAATCTTCGAGAAATTCTCAATGAACCTCTGGTAGTATCCTGCGAGTCCAAGAAAACTCCGGATCTCTCCAACTGTTGTTGGGGCTTGCCAGTTTGTCACAGTGACAACTTTGGTGGGGTCTACTACTATTCCTTCTTCGGATATCACATGTCCAAGGAATCCAACTTCCTTCAACCAAAACTCACATTTGCTAAACTTGGCATATAACTGATGTTCTCTAAGCTTCTCCAGTACCAAATGCAAATGCTCCTTATACTCCTCTTCATTCTTCAAGTAGACCAAAATATCATCAATGAACACCACAACGAACTTATCCAGAAACTCCATAAACACCTTGTTCATCATGTTCATGAAATAGGCAGGTGCGTTAGTCAGACCAAACGACATAACGGTATACTCGTACAGCCCGTACCTAGTGGTAAAAGCCGTCTTGGGTATATCCTGCTCTCGAATCTTCAGCTGATGGTATCCTGATCGCAAATAGATCTTGGAGAATACCTTGGCTCCTTGCAATCGGTCAAACAAGTCCTTGATCATCGGCAGTGGGTACTTGTTCTTGATTATTACTTCATTCAATCCTCGATAATCAACAACTATCCTTAACGATCCATCCTTCTTCTCCACTAGAAGTATTGGCGATCCCCAAGGTGAAGAACTTGGGCTAATATAGCCTTTATCCAGTAACTCCTTAATCTGCTTCTTAATTTCCTCCAAATCTTTTGCGGGCATCCTGTACGGTCTCTTTGATATCGGTCCTGTGCCTGGCAAAAGCTCAATCAAAAACTCAATGTCTCTATCTGGTGGCATGCCTAGAAACTCCTCTGGAAATACGTCAGGAAAATCCTTCACCACTGGTACTTCCTTCTGTACAACTCCTGATAAGGAATCTACTTGAGTCCTCTTTGGCACATGCCGGGATACATACTTGATCCTTCTTCCTTCTGGCGTGGTAAGCAAAATCGACTTACTGGCGCATTCAATGTTCCCTCCATACTTTGATAACCAATCCATGCCTAATATCACATCCAGTCCTTGCGACTCCAGTACTATTAGGTCTGAGGGAAACACATAGTTACCAATCCTTAATGGTAACCGATCACACCATAGACTACCCATATACTCTTCTCCGGGCGAGGTTACTAACATGGGTGACCTAAGGGCTTGGGTTGGTAGCTTATACTTATACACAAATCCCCTTGATCTGTATGAATGCGATGCACCAGTATCAAAAAGAACGATTGCAGTAAATTACTTAACCAAGAACTTACCTATTACTGCATCTGGCTGGGCTTCAACCTCCACCACGCTAATGTGGTTCACCTGTCCTTTGTTAAAAGGGTTGGGCTTCTTCCCAGAACTTCCATTGCCATTTCTATTCTTCGCTTCAGGACATTCAATGGCATAATGCCCAGTCTTCTGGCATTGGTAACAGGTGATGTGGCTCAGATCCCTCTTGGCTGGTGTTGATGGGTTGGTGCGGTTCTGTCCGTTGCTTCCTCCATTCCCATTACCATTCTTGGGGCCACTATGGTTGTGCGAACTACCTCCTCCATGGGTATGCTGAAAATGTCCTCCCGGGTTCGGGGTAAAATGAGGCTTCTGTTGAGCTCCAGAATTGTACTTCCCTTGTCCATACTTCCTCTTGCGGTTGTCAATCTGCTGCTGCTTTCCTTCAATCATAAGAGCTCTATCTACCAACTCCTGGAAGTTGTTGAAGGTTGCTACCATCAACTGCATGCTCAGCTCATCATTCAGTCCTTCCAGAAAGTTCTCCTGCTTAGCTGCATCCGTAGCAACATCATCTGGGGCATAACGTGCTACCTTACTAAAGTCATCCACATACTGGCCAACAATACGTCCTCCTTGGCGCAATTTGTAAAACTCACGCTTCTTCATGGCTATAGCTCCTGCTGAAACATGAGCAGTACGGAAAGCCTGCTGAAACTGATCCCATGTGACAGTGTCGATAGGATAAGTGGCTGTGAAATTCTCCCACCATGATGATGCGGGTCCATCAAGCTGATGTGCAGCAAAACACACCTTCTCCGCATTTGTGCATCCTACAGTGGTCAACTCCCTTCCCATCTTGCGGAGCCAGTCATCTGCAACTATCGGCTCGGTGCTACTGGAGAACACCGGCGGATTCAGCCTCAAGAAACGGGCTAAGTGATCAACAGGTGGTGGTGGTGGTGGGTTGTTGTTGTTGTTCCCCTGATTCAGATTCTGGACTAGCATCTGCATCAATGCATTCTGCTGCTGGATCAACTGGGTGAGCTCCGGTGGGAAAGCAAATCCATTGTCACGTCTCGGAGGCATCTGAGGGTTTAGAAAAGATGAGAATATAGAATAGAATGAGGTCTATAGAGAAAACACTACCCATATGCACATGGGACAAATTCAATCAATATCACTTCAATCAATTCAAACAAGGGCATACAACGGTCTAACTATCATTACAAAAGTGCTCGGACTATACTATATACATGGGGGAATTCTACTACTGTATGGTGGTCGACTAGAAAAATTGCTTGGTCGAAGACTCCATGATATCTGCTCCAGCTTCATCAACAAAGTCATCATCACTATTGTTTGGGTCCGAGTCGGTGTCGTCGATTATGATGTAGTTCTCCGGGCAAGTGTAATCATCGTCTTCTCCTCCAGTCACGGGAAATCCCATGAATACTTTTAGCTTCTTCTTCATATCATCATTCTTCTCCACGAGTGTTGCTATTTCCTCCTCATATCCATCGCGTGTAGACTTGAGTTCTTCCTCCAACTCCGTGATCTTGTTCATAGCCTTCTTCAGATCTATCATGCCTACGCACATCTGGTTCTCTTGGCAACGTATGTGCTGGTTTAACTCCTGGATGAATGCTGCAGTTGATCTATCCTTTCGGGTGTTGATCATCTCCCATTGCTCATCTCGGCGCCCACAAATCTGGTGGATAGTATCCTTGAGATCCTTGTGGTAAACTTCTCCATTGTGTCCCATGGTGATGTGGGCTGCCATGCTCTTTCCTAGACTCCAAGTTGGTGCATCAAAGGAAAACTCTATGGGCTCAGTGACGGGCATGCACGTTCTTCCTGGAACTTGAACTTGAATCATCCAACGCTCCTCTTCAGGTAAAGTGGTGATGTAGGTGCCGGTGAAGCTTGGTACTCCAATGTTCAGGTATCTCGTGACTTCCTTCAAGTGGCGTCCAAAGGGTGTATCTTCATCCGGTTGCGTCAACTTGTTCCTTGCATCCGCCATCCTAAAAGAGTAGAAAAGATGAGGAGTCAGAAATGAGAAGAGAGAGTAGTGATCTAGGGCTTTAGCTTAGTGGTCGTGTCCTACAGTCAGCGTGTGCTCTAATACCATCTTGTAGCGACCAGACCTCAAACAGTCTGATCTCTGTGCATTAGTGTCATCCCTGGATCGGTAATGCTGACATGCACAGTACTTGAAGGATTTATAACAGAGTAGCAATCACACACTTATTACATCGAATGTCTCAAAAGAGAACTTATTACAATAAATATGGCTTAAGGACATCTAATAACGATAATAGCGGAAGGCTTGGAAGATAAGCAAGTCCATTAACTCCAACGGCATCACTGAGTATAAGATCACGACCTAAGGCACCTTACTCGTTGTCTGAAAAGTCTGCAACATGAATGTTGCAGCCCGAAACGGGTCAGCACATGGAATATGCTGGCAATGTAACACATAGAGAGTAATGAAAGAATAATGTTATACTACATGCATATATGGCTGGTGCCAAGCTCTATGGTTACAGTTTTGCATAAAGCCAATTTTTCCCTACTACAAAGAAATAAAATTTTATTTAACTATCATGGTGGTTGTTAAACATTGAGAAGGGTACTCCAACTCAATCCCAATTAAGCATCGTCATTAACCCAACAAAATTTAATTAAAGAAACATGATGAGATTCACATGATAATCCAAGTACTAGATACTTAAATGTCCATAACCGGGGACACGGCTAACCATGATTAGTTTATACACTCTGCAGAGGTTTGCGCACTTTTCCCCGCAAGACTCGATCTCCTCCGCTTGATTTCTCGCACTACATGGTATTTGAGAAACGGATGACCGGTACATAGTCTTTCAGAAGCATTAACTCTCTACTCCGGGTAGACAGTACCAACCTACATCCCCTATATCTGCTAGTCTACCTCATCAAGAGCTCATGCAACTTAATCAACTATGCTAGAGCCCGTAGTAGCTTGCGGCTGCACACGGAAGTTTCTAGCATGAATAATCTCATGATCCCTTTGAGCCTGGGTGGCGGTCCATAGGAGAATCACACGGTACCCCGGGATTTCCAAAAATACAGGCAACACTGGGTTTCCCAAGTGCCTCAATCCACCTAGATGTGAATTTAAGTTGCCACCTTAAGTAAACCATTAATTTTAAACAATCTCACATCTATCATGGATACACTCACCCAATCCACATCTACTAGCATAGCATGGCAATATAATCAAACGTAGAAGTAACTCCCAAAGGTTTAATAATAAACAGGTAATAGGTTCTACCTCATCTACTTCCCAAAACCCACATATTAATCAGATCCTAATCATGCAATTGTTTGAGGATTGATCTAATGCAATAAAACTGGGTAGTAAAGAAGTTATAATCAAAGTGTTACTTGCCTTGCTGATGATCCGTGAAACCTAGAGATTCGAAGTAGCAAGCGGCGCACTCCGGGTACTCTATCGCAAACAAACAAGCATACAATAAGCACTCATCTAATGCACATGTAAAACTCAAATAAAAGATCTAACCAGAATGTTCAACTTAAGAACTCCAGTTTGCAAAAAGAATCCAATCAAACGAAGCAACGAAAATCAAACGACGAAAGAAACAAGCTTCTTTTTACTAATCTAGACCTAAGTCAAATTTTAAAGTAGCAAAAACTTGTTTGAGTGGGTTAAATGGAAAGAGGGTTTCGAGACGAAACTCTAGGCGCTTGAATCTCCTGATTCCGATAAACGAGCGAAAAGTTATACTAAAACGAAAATCGGATCAGAAATCGCGATCAGAAATAATCGTGGAAAATCCGAGAAAAAGAAAAAACGGACGAATAGGCTAACGAACGAACGTTCGCTGTCTGCGGCTAAACGACGAAAACCGTTCATTAAAACGAACGTACGGACGAACGTCCGCTAAATAGAGTAAACCGAAAAAAAATAAAAGTGACCTAATAAAATAAAACAAAAAGCGCGGCTTAAAAAACCGGGCGGTTTTTCTCTGAAAACCGCCGACGGCAGGGCGGCTACCTCCGGCGAGGTCCGGCGTCGGGCTCCGGCGGGGCGGGCGGCAGCGACGGGCGGCGGGGCAGTCGGGACGGGCGGTGGGACGGGCAGCGGTCGGGACGGGCGGCGACGGCGGCGAGGGGCGGGGCGGCGGCGGCGCGATCCGGCGGCGGCGGCGGCGCGATCCGGCGGCGGTGGCGGCGCGATCCGGCGGTGGTGGCACGGGTCTCGAGGCGGCGGCGGCTAGGGTTTCGGGTGGGCTCGGGGTGGCCTCCCAGCGCTTATAAAGGCCGGCCGGGCCAAGTGTCCTCTTCGGACACGGGCCGGTTAGGTCGATTCATGTTTTTTTAATAATTAATTACGCGCAGAAAAACGAATAAAAGAAATACTAAATGGACTCCAAAAATACTGAAATAATATTTCCCCGACTTCTAAAATCAAGCTGGACAAGATGAACATTTATATGGGGCCTATATGTAATTTTGAAAAACACGCATTTTTCCTAAATTCAAATGAAATAGCGATAAAATCCCAAAATAAAATCATATTTGATTTTATTATTAAATCCTCAATATTTCTTTATTTTGGGAAAGTCATTTTATTCCCTCTCTCATATTTTTATAATAGAAATAATTGAAGATAAAATAAATAAAATCAAATAATCCTATTTTTCAAAATTTAAGAAAACTCAAATATGAAAATAACAAAATCCCCAACTCTCTCCGTGGGTCCTTGAGTTGCGTAGAATTTCTAGCATCGAGCCAAAATGCAATAAAATATGATATGCAGTGATGATCTAATGTATAACATTCCAAATTGAAAATTTGGGATGTTACAGTATTACGGTGGGTGAACAAATTAATGTCGAGCAATTGATAGAAAAGCGAATAATTATGAGATTATCTAGGCATGATCATGTATATAGGCATCATGTCCATGACAAGTAGACCGACTCCTGCCTGCATCTACTACTATTACTCCACACATCGACCGCTATCCAGCATGCATCTAGAGTATTAAGTTCATAAAGAACAGAGTAATGCATTAAGAAAGATGACATGATGTAGAGGGATAAACTCATGCAATATGATATAAACCCCATCTTTTTATCCTCGATGGCAACAATACAATATGTGCCTTGCTGCCCCTGCTGTCACTAGGAAAGGACACCGCAAGATTGAACCCAAAGCTAAGCACTTCTCCCATTCCAAGAAAGATCAATCTAGTAAGTCAAACCAAACTGATAATTCGAACAGACTTGCAAAGATAACTTAATCACACATAAAAGAATTCAGAGGAGATTCAAATATTTCTCATAGATAAACTTGATCATAAACCCACAATTCATCGGATCTCGACAAACACACCGCAAAAAGAGTTGCATCGAATAGATCTCCAAGAAGATCGAGGAGAACATTGTATTGAGATTCAAAGGTAGAGAAGAAGCCATCTAACTAATAACTATGGACCCAAAGGTCTATTGTAAACTACTCACAACTCATCGGACAGGCCTTGGAGATGATGTAGAGGCCCTCCATGATCGATTCCCCCTCCATCGGAGCGCCGGTGAAGGCTCCAAGATGGGATCTCATGGATACAGAAGGTTACGGCGGTGGAAATAGTTTTTCGTGGTCGCTTCTGATATTTTCGGGGTACATGGGTATATATAGGAGGAAGAAGTAGGTCGGTTGACGCTCGAGGGGCCCACGAGGGTGGTGGACGCGCCTAGCCCTGGGAGGCGTGCCGGGCACCCTCGTGGCCGCCTCGCTTGTTTCTTGACTTCCACTCTAGGTCCTCTGGATCACGTTTGTTCCAAAAATATCGCTCCCAAAGGTTTCATTCTGTTTATACTTCGTTTGATATTCCTTTTCTTCGAAACACTGAAATAGGCAAAAAAACAGCAATTCGGGTCGGGCCTCCGATTAGTAGGTTAGTCCCAAAAATGATATAAAAGTGTAAAGTAAAGCCCATAAACATCCAAAACGGGTAATATAATATCGTGGAACAATAAAAAATTATAGATACGTTGGAGACGTATCAAGCATCCCCAAGCTTAATTCCTGCTCGTCCTCGAGTAGGTAAATGATAAAAACAGAATTTTTGATGTGGAATGCTACCTAGCATAATTCTCAATGTAATTTTCTTTATTGTGGCATGGATGTTTAGATCCAAATGATTCAAAATAAAAGTTCATATTGACATAAGAAATAGTAATACTTCAAGCATACTAATCAAGCAATCATGTCTTCTCAAAATAACATGGCTAAAGAAAGTTATCCCTACAAAATCATATAGTCTGGCTGTTGTTGTATATTCATCACACAAAGTATTTAATCATGCACAACCCCGATGACAAGCCAAGCAATTGTTTAACACTTTAATAATCTCAAACTTTTTCAACTTTCACGCAATACATGAGCATGAGCCATGGACATAGCACTATATGTGGAATAGAATGGTGGTTGTGGAGAAGACAAAAAAGGAGAAGATAGTCTCACATCAACTAGGTGTATCAACGGGCTATGGAGATGCCCATTAATAGATATCAATGTGAGTGAGTAAGGATTGCCATGCAACGGATGCACTAGAGCTATAAATGTATGAAAGATCAACAAAAGAAACTAAGTGGGTGTGCATCCAACTCGCTTGCTCACGAAGACCTAGGGCATTTTGAGGAAGCCCATCATTGGAATATACAAGCCAAGTTCTATAATGAAAAATTCCCACTCGTATATGAGAGTGAAAACATAGGAGACTCTCTATCATGAAGTCATGGTGCTACTTTGAAGCACGAATATGGTAAAAGGATAGTAGCATTGTCCCTTCTCTCTTTTTCTCTCATTTTTTTATTTGGCCTTTCTCTTTTTTTTGGCCTTTCTCTTCTCATTTTTGTAAAGTCTGATGTCTCGTCCTGACTTGTGGGGGAATCATAGTCTCCATCATCTTTTCCTCACTGTGACAATGCTCTAATGATGAAGACCATCACACTTTTATCTACTTACAACTCGAGATTACAACTCAATACTTAGAACAAGATATGACTCTATATGAATGCCTCCGGCAGTGTACCGGGATATGCAATGAATCAAGAGTGACATGTATGAAAATTATGAAGGTGACCATGCCACAAATACAATGCCAACTACATGATCATGCAAAAGCAATATGACAATGATGATGTGTGTCATATAAACGGAACGGTGGAAAGTTGCATGGCAATATATCTCGAAATGGCTATGGAAATGCCATAATAGGTAGGTATGGTGGCTGTTTTGAGGAAGGTATATGGTGGGTGTATGGTACCGGCGAAAGTTGTGCGGCACAAGAGAGGCTAGCAATGGTGGAAGGGTGAGAGTGTGTATGATCCATGGACTCAACATTAGTCATGAAGAACTCATATACTTATTGCAAAAATCTACAAGTAGTTGAAAACAAAGTATTACGCGCATGCTCCTAGGGGGATATATTGGTAGGAAAAGACCATCGCTCATCCCCGACTGCCACTCATAAGGAAGACAATCAATAAATAAAATTGGGCTCCAACTTCATCACAAAGCGGTTCACCATACGTGCATGCTACGGGAATCACAAACTTCAACACAAGTATTCTTTAAATTCATAATCATACAACTAGCATGACTCTAATATCACCGCCTCTATATCTCAAAACAATTATCAAGCATCAAATTGATCATAGCATCCAATTCACTTTCTATGATAGTTTTTATTATGCCCAACTTGGATGCCCATCATTCTAGGACCAAATTTATAACCATAGCAAATACCATGCTATTCTAAGAGACTCTCAAAATAATATAAGTGAAGCATGAGAGATCAACAATTTCTTCAAAATTAAGCCACCGCCGTGCTCTTAAAAGATATAAGTGAAGCACTAGAGGAAAACTATCTAACTCGAAAGATATAAGTGAAGCACATAGAGTATTAATAAATTATAATCAAGTGGGCTTCTCCCAAAAGGTGTGTACAGCAAGGATGACTGTGGTAAACTAAAAAGCAAAGACTAATATCATACAAGACGCTCCAAGCAAAACACATATCATGTGGTGAATAAAAATATAGCTCCATGTAAAGTTACTGATAGACGAAGACGAAAGAGGGGATGCCTTTCGGGGCATCCCCAGGCTTAGGCTTTTGGTTATCCTTGAATATCTTGGGGTGCCATGGGAATCCCCAAGCTTAGGATCTTACCACTCCTTATTCCATAATCCATCAAATCTTTACCCAAAACTTGAAAACTTCACAACACAAAACTCAACAGGAAATCTCATAAGCTCCGTTAGTGCAAGAAAGAAAAAACACCACATAAGGTACTGTAATGAACTCATTCTTTATTTATATTGGTGATAAACCTACTGTATTCCAACTTCTCTATGGTTCATACCACTTAATACTAGCCATAGATGCATCAAAATAAGGAAACAACACACGAAAAACAGAATCTGTTAAAAATAGAACAGTCTGTAGCAATCTTCAACTCTCGAATACTTCTGGAACTCGAAAAATCCTACAAAAATAGGAAGTCCTGGGAAATTTGTCTATTGATCTACAGCAAAAATAATCAACGAAAAAGCACGTTTATATGAATTACTAAAATTATTTTCATGCGTGCAAAGTTTCTGTTTTTCAGCAGAATCAAATTAACTATCACCATAAGTTATCCTATAGGTTCTACCTGGCACAAACACTAACTAAAACATAAAAACACATCTAAACAGAAGGTAGATGAAAAATTTATTACTAAACAGAAGCAAAAACAAAAAACAAAGATAAAATTGGGTTGCCTCCCAACTAGCTATCGTTTAACGCCCCTAGCTAGGCATAAAAGCGAGGATAGATCTAAGTAGTGCCATCCTTGGCACTCAATTTATAAGTAGCTCGCATGATAGATTCATAAGGTAATTTGACTTTATTTCTTGGAAAGTTCTCCATGCCTTTCCTTAATGGAAATTGGAATCTAATATTCCCTTCCTTTATATCAATAATTGCACCAATCGTTCTAAGGAAAGGTCTACCAAGAATAATAGGATAAGAAAGATTGCAATCTATATCAAGAACGATAAAATCTACTGGCACATAGTTCCTATTTGCAACAATAAGAACATCATTGATCCTTCCCATAGGCTTTTTAATGGTGGAATACGCAAGGTGCAAATTTAAAGAGCAATCATCAAGATCATGGAAACCTAGAATATCACATAAAGTTTTCAGAATTGTGGAAACACTAGCACCCAAATCACACAAAGCTTAACACTCATGATCTTTAATTTTAATCTTTATAGTAGGTTCCCACTCATCATTAAGTTTTCTAGGTATAGAAACTTCCAATTATGTTTTTCATCATAAGATTGCATCAAGGCATCAACAATATGTTTGGTAAAAGCTTTATTTTGACTATAAGCATGAGGAGAATTCAACACGGATTGCAACAAGGAAATACAATCTACTAAAGAACAATTATCATAATTAAATTCCTTAAAATCCAAGATAGTGAGTTCAATGCTATTTAAAGTCTTGACCACTCCAATCCCACTTTTACCAAATTTAGCATCAAGATCTAAAAAATCTGAATCATTGAGACGCCTTTTAACTAAAGTTGACTCATCTCCAGTCCCATCATTATTAAGATTCATATTTCAAAATAAGGATTTAATAGGGGACACATCAATAACTTTTAGATCTTCATCATTATTTTCATGGAAACTAGAAGAACACGCTTTTACAAAGCAATCTTTCTTAGCACGCAATCTAGCGGTTCTTTCTTTGCACTCATCAATGGAAATTCTCATGGCTTTGAGAGACTCATTGATATCATGCTTAGGAGGAGTAGATCTAAGTTTCAAAGAATCAACATCAAGCGAAAGTCTATCAACGTTCCTAGCCAAATCATCAACTTTAAGCAATTTTTCTTCAAGCAAAGCATTAAAATTCTTTTGCCAGATCATAACTTCTTTAACACTATTCTCGAAATCAGAGGGCATCTTATTATAATTACCATAAGAATTAATGTAGGAATTTCCATAATTATTAGAGGAATTACTAGGGAACGGTCTAGGATTAAAGTTTCCTCTATAAGCATTGTTACCAAAATTATTCCTACCAACAAAATTCACATCCATAGATTCATTATTATTCTCAATCAAAGTAGACAAAGGCATATCATTGGGATCAATAGGAGCACTCTTAGTAGCAAACAATTTCATAAGTTCATCCATCTTTCCACTCAAAACATTAATTTCTTCTATAGCATGCACTTTCTTACTAGTAGATCTTTCGGTGTGCCATTGAGAATAATTAGCCATAATGTTATCAAGGAGTTTGGTAGCTTCTCCTAAGGTGATTTCCATAAACGTGCCTCCCGCGGCTGAATCTAAAAGATTTCTGGAAGCAAAATTCAATCTGGCATAAAATTTTTGTATGATCATCCATAAATTCAAACCATGAGTAGGGCAATTGTGAATCATCAATTTCATTCTTTCCCAAGATTGGGCAACATGCTCATGATCAAGTTATTTAAAATTCATAATATCGTTCCTAAGAGAGATAATCTTAGCGGCAGGAAAATACTTAGAGATAAAAGCATCTTTGCACTTATTCCATGAATCAATACTATTCTTAGGCCAAGATGAAAACCAAACTTTAGCACGATCTCTAAGTGAAAACGGAAATAACTTCACTTTAACAATATCATTATCCGTGTCTTTCTTATTTTGCATCTCACACAAATCAACAAAGTTGTTTAGATGGGTAGCGGCATCTTCACTAGGAAGGCCAGAGAATTGATCTTTCATAACAAGATTCAGCAAAGCAGCATTGATTTCACAAGACTCAACATCATTAAGAGGAGCAATCGGAGTACTAAGGAAATCATTATTATTGGTATTGAAAAAATCACACAATTTGGTATTGTCTTGCGCCATCGCGACAAGCAATCCAACACACAAGCAAACAAAAGGGCAAGCGAAAGAGAGAGGGGATTGGGAAAGAGAGGGCGAATAAAACGGCAAGGGTGAAGTGGGGGAGAGGAAAATGAGAGGCAGATGGCAAATAATGTAAGTGCGAGGGAGATGAGTTTGTGATGGGTACTTGGTATGTCTTGACTTGAGCGAAGACCTCCCCGGCAACGGCGCCAGAAATCCTTCTTGCTACGTCTTGAGCTTGCATTGGTTTTCCTTGAAGAGGAAAGGGTGATGCAGCAATAGTAGCATAAGTATTTCCCTCAGTTTTTGAGAACCAAGGTATCAATCCAATAGGAGGCTCCTCACAAGTCCCACGCACCTACACAAACAAACAAGAACTCCCAAGCAACGCAATAAAGGGGTTGTCAATCCCTTCAAGGCCACTTGCAAAAGTGAGATCTGATAGAGATAATATGATAAGATAAATATATTTTTGGTATTTTATGATATAGATTGGAAAAGTAAAGATGCAAATAAAACTATATTGAAAGCTTATATGATAAGAGATAGACCCGGGGGCCATAGGTTTCACTAGTGGCTTCTCTCAAGATAGCATAAGTATTATGGTGGGTGAACAAATTACTGTTGAGCAATTGATAGAAAAGCGAATAATTATGAGATTATCTAGGCATGATCATGTATATAGGCATCACGTCCGTGACAAGTAGACCGACTCCTGCCTGCATCTACTACTATTACTCCACACATCGACCGCTATCCAGCATGCATCTAGAGTATTAAGTTCATAAAGAACAGAGTAATGCATTAAGAAAGATGACATGATGTAGAGGGATAAACTCATGCAATATGATATAAACCCCATCTTTTTATCCTTGATGGCAACAATACAATATGTGCCTTGCTGCCCCTGCTGTCACTAGGAAAGGACACCGCAAGATTGAACCCAAAGCTAAGCACTTCTCCCATTCCAAGAAAGATCAATCTAGTAAGTCAAACCAAACTGATAATTCGAACAGACTTGCAAAGATAACTTAATCACACATAAAAGAATTCAGAGGAGATTCAAATATTTCTCATAGATAAACTTGATCATAAACCCACAATTCATCGGATCTCGACAAACACACCACAAAAAGAGTTACATCGAATAGATCTCCAAGAAGATCAAGGAGAACATTGTATTGAGATTCAAAGTGAGTGAAGAAGCCATCTAGCTAATAACTATGGACCCGAAGGTCTATGGTAAACTACTCACAACTCATCGGAGAGGCCTTGGAAATGATGTAGAGGCCCTCCGTGATCGATTCCCCCTTCAGCGGAGCGCCGGCGAAGGCTTCAAGATGGGAGCTCGCGAATACAGAAGGTTACGGCAGTGGAAATAGTTTTTCGTGGTCGCTTCTGATGTTTTCGGGGTAGATGGATATATATAGGAGGAAGAAGTAGGTCGGTGGACGCTCGAGGGGCCCATGAGGGTGGGGGGCACGCCCAGCCCTAGGAGGCGCACCGGGCAGCCTCGTGGCCGCCTCGCTTATTTCTTGACTTCCACTCCAAGTCCTCTGGATCACGTTTGTTCCAAAAAGAACACTCCCGAAGGTTTCATTTCGTTTGGACTCTGTTTGATATTCCTTTTCTTTGAAACACTGAAATAGGCAAAAATAGCAATTCGGGCTGGGCCTCCGGTTAGTAGGTTAGTCCCAAAAATGATATAGAAGTGTAAAGTAAAGCCCATAAACATCCAAAACGGGTAATAAAATAACATGGAACAATCAAAAATTATAGTTACGTTGGAGACTTATCACTCTCTTCGGGGAAGCACCCAGCGCGACGGCCATCCCCTGCGAACACCCTCACGTAGAGGGTCGCGTCGCCATCATACCTAAAGTGGAGGGTGTATGGCCTGCCCAGACCGCGTGCGCGGGTAAACGTCTGCCAGCCTCGGGCCAAGGCTGCGTTGCCGGCGACGGAAACCTCCACCGCAACCCAGGAGGCCCAGCTGCAGCAGCCGTCTGGCTGCAACCAGAGCCCGCTTGGACCAGCGGCCGGTAGCTCGCCGATGAAGAAGCGCGGGACCTGAAGCTAGTTGTCGGCCGGGTTTTCCGACCACACGACGAACTCCGGCAGCACCTCCGCCGAGTAGAAGCCCGGCCGGGGAGGCCGCGCAACCACAGCACGCCTTCCCCCACCAACCGGGCTGCCTCGACATGGGCGGCCACAACCACGTGAAGGGCCACGCCGCGACCGCGGGAAGCCACGGTAGGGGTTGCGGAGTGCTTGCGAGGGCGATCACGTCCGTGCTTGGGCGGAGGAGAGCCAGGCCCTTCCTGGCGAGCCTTCCCCTTCTCCGTGGCCGAAAACCTCTTCGCAGGCGCCATGGGGGATGCTACGAGCAACGGAGCAAGAGAGGATAAGCGAGCGGAATGAGAAGAGATGGGCGATGGGGGCTTTCGCCCCTCCTCATTTATAGCCCAAGGGAGGCCAACCGTTGACCTCCACGATCGCAGGTAATGATGCCCCTTTCTGCATGCAGCATGGACTCTTCAAATCGAGCAGTTTCCGAGGCAGCATGGGGAAGCGGAGACGCCCATGTCCAATCAATTGCCATGCGTCGACCAAGGCTGCAGACTGTTGGGGCCTGCGGTGCTCCACACTTGCCCTTTGGCTTCGCCGCTAAGCCAAGTCCGGGCGCACCTTGGGCCCGGGGGCTACTGTTGGCGTTCTGGGAATGGGGGTCCCCAGACTTGCCTGCCTGCGGCCCGCGGCGTGGCTCCACCAGTGGCCCAGCACGACCCGTCTTCATCAACCAAACACTCAAGACCCTCGCGAGGGGCCAAGCCTCACGGGGCGGACGACACAAGGCCTCCTCAGGAGCAGCCTCACCAGGTAGGCTCGCGAGGGGGCGGAGAGATCAAGGCAAAGGGTACCTCGCGAGGTTCCTGTGACGCAAGCCATGACGACCAAGGCCAGGCGGGCACCAGCGTGCAGTGTCTTTGTTTCCCCTTTGGCGCTAAGGGGGCAAGCACAGGCGCGGAGTACCGAGGCATCAGGCAAAGGTTTCCATATCGGTGCAATAAGACCAAGACCAGCAGGATGGCAGGACGAAGGTCATCATGGAGCCCAAGACGGCGTCACCACCAGCGCCTTTGGCAGGCGAAGACCACCTTTAGTCAGGATAGCTCGTACTAGCTGTCCCCTTTCGAATTGGCCGTTGTTGGATCCCTTCCCGCTCAATATTTCGGGAGAGGACTAGGGCCTCTATAAATAGGACTAGCTACCACACTAGAGGGGACGGATCAATTCCTCCTGGAGCATCCAGCCAAGCACAAGAACACCTCTCCTCGCGAGGTTGTTCTTCCTTTGTACTGTTCCTCATCATCCCAAGAGGAAATCCACCACCACCACACATGAGTAGGGTATTACACCACAACGGTGGCCCGAACCTGTATAAATCTTGTGTCTCTTGTGCTGTGAGTTCATCCAGCTAGCTTAGGGATCACGGCGAGGCTGAGAGCGAGATTCGGTAGGGGGAAATCTTCATGCGCACCCTAGTGTTCGAACCTCAAGGGTTTTGCCGGAACCCGATATCCGGCAGTGTTGACGTGAATGATATCAATGTGTTCCTTGTTGACATGATCTCTGAGAAAGTGATGACGGGTCTGAATGTGCTTTGTCTTTGAGTGTTGAACTGGATTCTTGGAAAGCTTGATGGCGCTTTCATTGTCACAGAAGAGTGGCACATTCTTCGTGTTGTTGCCATAGTCCTTGAGAGTTTGCTTCATCCATAGAAGCTGAGCACAGCATGATCCAGCAGTAATGTATTCAGATTCAGCAGTGGAGAGTGACACACGGTTCTGCTTCTTTGAAGACCAGCAGACAAGTGATTGACCAAGAAAGTGACATGTTCTTGAGGTGGATTTGTGGTCAACCTTGTCACCAACATAATCAGCATCAGAATACCCAATCAGATCAAATGTTGAGCCCTTTGGATACCATAATCCTACCGTTGGGGTGTAAGCCAAATATCAAAGAATTCGCTTCACAGCTAGGTGATGCGACTCCTTTGGTGCCGCTTGGAATCAGGCACACATGCAAACGCTAAGCATGATATCTGGCCTAGATGCACATAAGTAAAGTAAGGAACCAATCATGGAGCGATATACCTTTTGATCGAATTCTTTACCATTGTCGTCAGGACCCAGATGACTTTTGGTTGGCATTGGTGTCGTGTATCCTTTGCAGTCTTGCATTCCAAACTTCTTTAGGCAATCTTTGAGGTATTTTTCTTGTGATATGAATATGTCATTTCTCTGCTAACGGATTTGAAGACCAAGGAAGAACTTCAGCTCACCCATCATGGACATCTGATATTGTTCTTGCATCATGTGCCCAAATTCATCACTATATCTCTTGTCGGTACAGCCAAAGATAATGTCATCCACGTAGATTTGGCACACAAACAGTTCACTGTTGTATGACTTTGTGAAGAGTGTTGGATCTAGAGAACCAGGTTTGAAGCCTTTGCTCTTCAAGAAGTCTTTGAGCGTGTCATACCGAGCGCGAGGAGCTTGTTTGAGGCCATACAGTGCCTTGTTGAGCTTGTACACCATATGAGGATATTTTGGATCTTCAAAGCCAGGTGGTTGTGCAACATACACTTCTTCAATTTTACCATTGAGAAAGGCACTCTTCACATCCATTTGGTACAAAAGGATGTTGTGATGGTTGGCATATGCAAGCAGTATGCGAATGGCTTCAAGTCTTGCCACGGGAGCAAATGTTTCATCAAAGTCAAACCCTTCTATTTGAGTGTAACCTTGAGCAACTAGACGAGCCTTGTTTTTGACAACTTGACCATGTTCATCTTGTTTGTTGCGATAGATCCATTTGATGCCAATGATATTATGCTTGCGAGGATCCGGATGCTTGACTAGTTCCCAGACATTATTCAGCTCGAACTGATGAAGCTCTTCTTGCATGGCTTGAATCCATTCAGGTTCCATAAAGGCTTCAGCAACTTTCTTGGGTTCAGATATAGAGACAAATGCAAAGTGCCCACAGAAATTTGCCAGTTGTGTTGCTCTTGAACGAGTGAGTGGACCAGGTGCATTAATGTTGTCAATAATCTTCTCAATCTGTACTTCATTTGCAACAGGGGGATGTACTGGACGAAGATTTTGCCCTTGCAGATCATTGTTCAGCTTCAGTATTGACTTCAGGCTGAGCATTGTCTTCCGGTTGACTTGGTGCAATGATGAGTTCATCTTCAGCCTGAGCTTCAGACGGTATGATTTCTCCAGTACCCATGAGCTTGATAGATATACTAGGAGGAACTTCATCTAGCAAATTTGGTAGGTGCTCTCTTTGCGAGCCGTTAGTCTCATCGAACCGCACATCCACAGTTTCAACCACTTTATAGTGAAAGAGGTTGAAGACTCTGTAGGAGTGCGAATCCTTTCTGTATCCAAGCATAAAACCTTCATGTGCTTTCGGTGCAAATTTTGAAGTGTGATGTGGATCCTTGATCCAGCACCTAGCACCAAATACTCTAAAGTAACTGAAGTTTGGCTTCTTACCAGCTGATGTCTTCTTTAGAAGCTTGTGAAGATAAACTCGGTTGATGATGTGGCATGCAGTGTCAATGGCTTCAGGCCAGAACTTCCTTGGAGTCTTGTACTCATCTAGCATCGTCCGAGCCATCTCGATGAGGGTTCTGTTCTTGCGCTCCATGATGCCATTCTGCTGAGGTGTGTAGGGAGCAAAAAACTCATGAGTGATGCCCAGTGTATCAAGGTAAGTGTTGAGGCAGGTGTTCTTGAATTCTGTGCCATTGTCACTTCTGATGTGCTTGATCTTGACACCATAGTTCGTCATGGCACGATTGGTGAAGCGTCTGAAGACATCCTGCACTTCGGTCTTATAGAGAATTATATGCACCCAGGTATATCTTGAGTAATCACCAACAATAACGAAACCATAAAGACAAACAGTGGTAGTAAGAGTAGAGTAATGAGTAGGGACGAATAAGTCCATGTGAAGCAGCTCAAAGGGTTGATATGTCGTCATGATTGTCTTCAAGGGATGCTTGGCCCTAGTCATCTTCCCAGCTTCACAGGCACCACATAGTGGTCTTTCTTCAACTTGACGCCTTCGATTCCCACGACATGCTTCTTCTTCGCGAGAGTGTACAAGTTCCTCATGCCCGCATGTCCTAGCCTCCGATGCCAGAGCCAGCACTCTGAAGCTTTTTCTAGAAGACATACGGCAAGCTGTGGTCCTGCTGAGAAATCTACCATATACAGATCATCTTTTCGATACCCTTCAAAGACTAGAGATTTGTCAGATTCCATAAGGACAAGGCAACGATATTTTCCAAATATCACAATCATGTTCAAATCACATAGCATTGATACAGACATTAAGTTTAAACCAAGGGATTCAACAAGCATCACTTTATCCATGTGTTGATCCTTTGAGATTGCAACTCTACCAAGACCCAATACCTTACTTTTACCAGTGTCAGCAAATGTGATATGACTCTTATCAAATGGCTGAAGAGTTGAATCCATCAAAAGACATCGATCACCAGTCATATGGTTGGTGCAGCTACTATCCATAATCCATTCTGAAGCTTGAGGTGTCATAGCCTACAGTACGGTTTGGGGATAGGCTTCACCAAGAGAGTTGTGAAGCATAAACATTTGACGAACAAGTGGAACATAGAAGTTCAGATCTTGGTTAGGATAGATAGGATGAGTGTCAAGGAATCCCGGGATGAAATACATAGTGAGTCCATTTGGGCATTTTATCTTGCGTCCCACAAGATGTTTAAGGTCCCCAGCATAAGCATTAGACGCCTTTGATTTCCGGGTGGAGACCTTTCCCTGCAAAAGAGAGTTAAGTTCTCTTAACCACCCACATCTTCAGGGGTGGCTTAGAAGCAATGAGTCTAAGTGCAGCATATGAGAACTTCGGCTTTGAAGCCCTAGCAAATAGCCTTGTAGGAGGAGAATAATACTCATAGGAATAAGCAGAAAAGTTCTTAGACTTATGAACATAGCGGTTTAATGAAACACGCTCATATTCAAAGGTCTGAGTATGATTTCCCTGCAAAACATTGGCGTTAGGGTGACTTAGGTGAGTCTTCTGCCTGTATGAAGCCTTTGGACCATATGAAGCCTTTGGTCTCGGGTTTGTCTTCTTCCCAGGTGGTGTCGTAATGACATTCATGGGAAGACTTTCGAGACACCTTTTGGGTACCCATATATTCTTAAGAGGTGGTCCATTCCTGCAGTTAGTACCAACATACCTGGCAAACACTTCACCATTCTGATTCCTGAACAGTTTATAGTTTGCATCAAAGGATTCATCAATGATAATTGGGTCAACTAGTGAAGCCAGATAAGGTAGATGGATCTACTGAAGGTCCCTTAGCAGCAACCCATGTGGTTTTGGGGTACTTCTCATGCATCCAGTAAGAACCATCAACATTCATTTTCCTCTCGAACCCAACACCCTCTTTCCTAGGGTTTTGGTTCAAAATCTGCTTTTTAAGGACATCACATAGTGTCTTATGCCCTTTGAGACTTTTGTACATTCCTGTCTCAAGTAATGACTTCAACCTGGCATTCCCATCAGCAATAGTAGTGGTATCCTCATATGAGGGGTTAGTTACCACATCAGCAGTTGAAGATATTGCAACAGTAGCAGCAGTTGAACATTCAGCAATAGAGACAGCATTATCACGCTCAATACATTTTAGGCATGGTGGTTCAAATCCTTCCTGAGCGGAACTGATCTATTGAGTGCAGAGTGACTCGTTTTCCTTTTGAAGATCTTCATGGGACGATCTCAATTTCTCAAGTTCCTTCTTCTTTGAAGATAATCATAGGAGAGCTTTTCATGAGAGGTTGAGAGCGAGTCATGACGACTTTCAAGTTCCTCATACTTAACATGAAGATTTTCAATGTCTTCAATTAAGGACTGAGATCGGGTCATTTCCGCGTCCAACAGGTCATCGCTTTTGTCTAACAATTTTTGAATGTGTTCCATGCCATTCTGTTGTTCAGTTGCAATTTTAGCAAGTGTTTTGTAGCTAGGTTTAGATTCACATTCAAAGTCATCTTCACTTGATGTTTGAAAGTAAGCATCGCGTGAGTTTACCTTGGCACCACGTGCCATGAAGCAGTAGGTGGGAGCAAAGTCATCCTCATCCTTGGCATCCGCGTTGATGACGAGGCCATTGTCTTCAGTGTTGAAGATGGACTTGGCGACGTATGCAGAAACTAGAGCCAGGCTTGCCACTCCAGAATCATATTCCTCCTCGGACTCCACCTCTGCCTCCTCAGATGCAGACTCCTCCTCTGAATCCATCTCCTTGCCAACAAAAGAACGAGCCTTTCTAGATGATCTCTTCTTGTGTGATGAAGACTTTGACGAAGACTTGGAAGAAGACTTTGAGGATTTCTTCTTCTTGTTGTCATCAGAATCATATTCCTTGCTCTTCTTATTCATCTTTGTCTCATTGTCCCATTGTGGACACTCAGAGATGTAGTGACCATGTTTCTTGCACTTGTGACAGGTTCTCTTCTTGTGATCACGAGAGGAAGCTTCATCATTTCTTGAGCTGGATCTTGAAGACTTTCTGAAGTCTTTCTTCTTGGTGAACTTCTGGAACTTCTTCACAAGCATAGCTAGTTCCTTTCCAATGTCTTCAGGATCACCAGACCTGCAGTCAAATTCTTCTTCAGACGAGGAGACGGCCTTTGCCTTCAAAGCGCGGCCATAGTTGGGACCATAGATATCTCTTTTCTCAGATAGCTGGAACTCATGTGTGTTGAGCCTCTTAAGTAGTTCAGACAGATCGAGAGTCTTGAAGTCAGGGCGCTCTTGAATCATCAGGGCCAGGGTGTCAAATGAGCTGTCGAGAGATCTCAGAAGTGTCTTGACGATTTCGTGCTTGGTGATCTCAGTGGCGCCGAGTGCATGAAGCTCATTAGTGATATCAGTGAGGAGATCAAATGTGAGCTGGACATTCTCATTGTCATTTCTCTTGAAGCGGTTGAAGAGATTGCAAAGAACACTGGTCCTCGAATCTCTCTCTGTTGAGACGCCTTCATTGACCTTGGAGAGCCAGTCCTAGACCAGCTTTGCAGTTTCCAAAGCACTCACACGACCATACTGCCCTTGGTCAGATAACCACATATAATGTTCTTGGTAGTTGAGTCCAGTTGCACGAACTTCTTGACATTAGCAGGAGTGACACCTTCACTAGTCTTGGGAATGCCATTCTTGATGACATACCAGAGATCGACATCAATGGCTTCAAGATGCATGCACATCTTAATCTTCCAGTAGGGGTAATCAGTGCCATTGAAGAAAGGGCACACAGCAGAGACTTTGATTATCTCTGCAGTCGACATAGCTAAACTCCAGGTGGTTAAACCGAATCACACAGAACAAGGGAGCACCTTGCTCTGATACCAATTGAAAGTGCTAGTATTCGACTAGAGGGGGGGTGAATAGACGATTTTTATGGAATTCTTCAAAACATGGATGTTTCAAAGACAAACAATAGAAATGACCCTATTGATATGCAGCAGAAGGTAGACTACACTAGACAAGCCATAGTCAAGCAAGCAATGAAGTGAAAGCACGAAGACTATAAGCAGCTAGGTAGATTGGATCAGGATGGTAGATAGAATGAAGCCAAACAGACAACAGTCTTCACGCAGTGAAGTCAAACAGATCAGGCAAGTAGGCAAAGACTTCACGAAGACAAACTGTAAGTAAGGTGAGAGATGTAGGATAGAACCAGTTGCTCGAAGAGGACAAAGGATTTGTTGGACCAGTTCCAGTTGCTGTGACAACTGTACGACTGGTTAGGGAGGCTGAGACTCAACTCAGAAGACCATGTCTTCACCTTATTCCCCTTGAGCTAAGAACACTTAGTCCTCGCCCAATCACTCTGGTAAGTCTTCAAGGGAGACTTCCAAACCTTCACAGACTTCGTTCACTGGCAATCCACAATGACTCTTGGATGCTCAGAATGCGACGCCTAACCGGCGGGAGGATTCACAGTCCTCAAGTGTAATAAGTCTCCAGTTCACGCGGACAGAAAGACTTCAGTTATGCCTAACACTCTTTGGCTCTGGGTGTTTTGGGATTTATCCTCGCAAGGATTCTCTCTCAAAAGCTTCGGAGGTGGGTTGCTCTCAAACGACAAAAGTCGTGCACAAACTCTAAGCAGTCACCAATTTATGGTGTAGGGGTGGGCTATTTATAGCCAGGACGCTACACGACCTGATTTGTCCGAAATGACCCTGGGTCACTAAGGAACTGACACGTGTCCAACGGTCCGATTTCAAACACACGCGGCAGCTTAGCTTGGGCTACAAGCCAAGCTGACTCATCCAGATCTGGATAAGATTTGCTCTCATTGTCTTCGCTCGAAGACTTAGGTTTTGGTTGAGCATCAAATCAGTCACTCTTACTTTGTTCACTTGGACCCCACTTAACAGTACGGTGGTTCCTATGACTCAACAAAGAAGAAAAGGAAACTACGAAACAACTATGTCTTCGCACTCCATAGTCTTCACGCAATGTCTTCTCCTGCCATAGTCTTCAATGTGAATCTCTTCACAGACCACCATTGTCTTCATGAATGTCTTCACACATTTTTAGGGGTCATCTCTGGTAGGTAAACCGAATCAATATGGGACTACTACCTGTGTTATCCTGCAATTCTCACAAACACATTAGTCCCTCAACCAAGTTTGTCGATACTCCAAAACCAACTAGGGGTGGCACTAGATGCACTTACAGGATGGCAAAGTAAAAGGTATATTTGATATACATGTCATTGATGTGTACCTTACTAATGCTCGTAGTAGCGCCTGGGTATTTGATACTGGTTTTGTTGCTCATATTTGCAACTCAAAATAGGGGCTACGGATTAAACGAAGATTGGCTAAGGACGAGGTGACGATGCGCGTCGGGAATGGTTCCAAAGTCGATGTGATCGCCATCGGCACGCTACCTCTACATCTACCTTCAGGGTTAGTTTTAGACCTGAATAATAATTATTTGGTGCCAGCATTGAGCATGAACATTATATCTAGATCTTGTTTGATGCGAGACGGTTATTCATTTAAATCAGAGAATAATGGTTGTTCTATTTATATGAGTAATATCTTTTATGGTCATGACCCTTGTTAAGTGGTCTATTTTTGTTGAATCTCGATCCTGGAGATACACATGTTCATAATATTGAAGCCAAAAAATGCAAAGTTGATAATGATAGTGCAACTTATTTGTGGAACTGCCGTTTGGGTCATATTGGTGTAAAGCGCATGAAGAAACTCCATGTTGATGGGCTTTTGGAATCACTTGGTGCTTGCGAACCATGCCTCATGGGATGGATGACTAAAACTCCGTTCTCCGGAACAATGGAACGAGCTACTGGCTTATTGGAAATAATACATACCGATGTATGCGGTCCAATGGGTGTTGAGGCTCGTGGCGGGTATCATTATTTTCTGACCTTCACATATGATTTGAGCAGATATGGGTATATCTACTTAATGAAGCATAAGTCTGAAACATTTGAAAAGTTCAAAGAATTTCAGAGTGAAGTGGAAAATCATTGTAACAAGAAAATAAAGTTTCTGTGATCTGGTCGTTGAGGCGAATATTTGAGTTACGAGTTTGGTCTTCATTTGAAACAATGTGGAATAGTTTCGCAACTCACGCCACCTGGAACACCACAGCGTAATGGTGTGTCCGAACGTCGTAACCATACTTTATTAGGTATGGTGTTATCTATGATGTCTCTTACCGATTTACCGTTATCATTTTGGGCTTATGCTTTAGAGACGGCTGCATTCACTTTAAATAGGGCACCATCTAAATCCGCTGAGACGACGCCTTATGAACTATGGTTTGGCAAGAAACCAAAGTTGTCGTTTCTTAAAGTTTGGGGCTAGGATGCTGATGTGAAAAGGCTTCAACCTGATAAGCTCGAACCTAAATCGGAGAAATGCATCTTCATAGGATACCCAAAGGAAACTGTTAGGTACACCTTCTATCACAGATCCGAAGGCAAAATATTCATTGCTAAGAATGGATCCTTTCTAGAGAAGGAGTTTCTCTCGAAAGAAGTGAGTGGGAGGAAAGTAGAACTTGATGAGGTAATTGTACCTTCTCCCGAATTGGAAAGTAGTTCATCACACAAATCAGTTCCGGTGATTCCTACACCAATTAGGGAAGAAGCTAATGATGATGATCATGAAAGTTCAGATCAAGTTACTACCGAACCTCTTAGGTCTTTCAGAGTATGATCCTCACCAGAGTGGTACGGTAATCATGTTCTGGAAGTCATGTTACTAGACCATGATGGACCTACGAACTATGAGGAAGCGATGATGAGCCAGATTCCGCGAAATGGCTTGAGGCCATGAAATCTAAGATGGGATCCATGTATGAGAACAAAGCCCGATGATCGGCAAGCCATAGAAAATAAATGGATCTTCAAGAAGAAGACTGATGCTGATGGTAATATTACTGTCTACAAAGCTTGACTTGTTGCGAAAGGTTTTTGACAAGTTCAAGGAGTTGACTACGATGAGACCTTCTCACCCGTAGCGATGCTTAAGTCTGTCTGAATCATGTTAGCAATTGCCACATTTTATGATTATGAAATTTGGCAGATGGATGTCAGAACTGCATTCCTTAATAGATTTATGGAATAAGAGTTGTATATGATGCAACCAGAAGGTTTTGTCGATCCAAAGGGTGCTAACAAAGTGTGCAAGTTCCAGCAATCCATTTATGGACTGGTGCAAGCCTCTCGGAATTGGAATAAACGCTTTGATAGTGTGATCACATCATATGGTTTTATACAGACTTTTGGAGAAGCCTGCATTTACAAGAAAGTGAGTGGGAGCTCTGTAGCATTTCTAATATTATATGTGGATGACATATTGTTGATTGGAAATGATATAGAATTTTTGGATAGCATAAAAGGGAACTTGAATAAGAGTTTTTCAATGAAAGACCTCGGTGAAGATGCTTATATATTGGGCATCAAGATCTATAGAGATAAACCAAGACGCTTAATTGGACTTTCACAAAGCACATACCTTGATAAAGTTTTGAAGAAGTTCAAATAGATCAGTCAAAGAAAGGGTTCTTGCCTGTGTTACAAGGTGTGAAATTGAGTCAGACTCAATGCCCAACCACTTCAGAAGATAGAGAGAAAATGAAAGTCATTCCCTATGCTTCGGACATAGGTTCTATCATGTATGCTATGCTGTGTACCAGACATGATGTGTGCCTTGCTATAAGTATAGCAGGGAGGTACCAAATAATCCAGGAGTGGAGCACTGGACAACGGTCAAGAATATCCTGAAATACCTGAAAAGGACTAAGGATATGTTTCTTGTTTATGGAGGTAACAAAGAGCTCGTCGTAAATGGTTACGTCGATGCAAGCTTTGACACTGATCCGAATGACTCTAAGTCACAATCCAGATACATATTTATATTGAATGGTGGAGCTGTCAGTTAGTGCAGTTCCAAGCAAAGCATCGTGGCGGGATCTACATGTGAAGCAGAGTACATAACTGCTTCGAAAGCAGCAAATGAAGGAGTCTGGATGAAGGAGTTCATATCCGATCTAGGTGTCATACCTAGTGCATCGGGTCCAATGAAAATCTTTTGTGACAATACTGGTGCAACTGCATTGGCAAAGGAATCCAGATTTCACAAGAGAACCAAGCACATCAAGCGACGCTTCAATTCCATCTGTCATCAAGTGTCGGAGGGAGACATAGAGATTTGCAAAATACATACGGATCTGAATGTTGCAGACCCGATGACTAAGCCTCTTCCACGACCAAAACATGATTAGCACCAAGACTCCATGGGTGTTAGAATCATTTCTTTGTAATCTAGATTATTGACTCTAGTGCAAGTGGGAGACTGAAGGAAATATACCCCAGAGGCAATAATAAAGTTTTTATTTATATTTCCTTATATCATGATAAATGTTTATTATTCATGCTAGAATTGTATTAACCGAAAACTTAGTACATGTGTAAATACATAGACACAACATAGTGTCCCTAGTATGCCTCTACTTGACTAGCTCGTTAATCAAAGATGGTTATGTTTCCTAACCATAGACTTGTGTTGTCATTTGATGAACGGGATCACATCATTAGGAGAATGATGTGATGGACAAGACCCATCCGTTAGCTTACCATTATGATCGTTACAGTTTCATTGCTACTGCTTTCTTCATGACTTATACATGTTCCTCAGACTATGAGATTATGCAACTCCCGAATACCGGAGGAACACCTTGTGTGCTATCCAACGTCAAAACGTAACTGGGTGATTATAAAGATGCTCTACAGGTGTCTCCGAAGGTGTTTGTTGGGTTCGCATAGATCGAGATTAGGATTTGTCACTCCGAGTTTCGGAGAGGTATCTCTGGGCCCTCTCGGTAATGCTGATCACTATAAGCCTTGCAAGCAATGTGACTAATGAGTTAGTTGAGGGATGAAGTATTACAGAACAAGTAAAGAGACTTGCCAGTAACGATATTGAACTAGGTATGATGATACGGACAATCGAATCTCGGGCAAGTAACATACCGATGACAAAGGGAACAACATATGTTGTTATGCAGTTTGATCGATAAAGATCTTCATAGAATATGTAGGAGCCAATATGAGCATCCAGGTTCCGCTATTGGTTATTGATCAGAGATGTGTCTCGATCATGTCTACATAGTTCTCGAACCCGTGGGGTCCGCACGCTTAACGTTCCATGATGATTTGTATTAAGAGTTATGTGTTTTTGAAGACCGAAGTTTGTTTGGAGTCCCGGACAAGATCAGGATGTTACGAGGAGTCTCAAAATGGTCGAGACACAAAGATTGATATATTGGACGACATTATTCGGATATCGGAAGAGTTCCGAGTGGTTTCGGGTAAAAACGGAGTGCCGGAGGGGTTACCGAAACCCCTGATACGTCTCCAACGTATCTATAATTTTTGATTGTTCCATGCTATTATATTACCCCTTTTGGATGTTTATGGGCTTTACTTTACACTTTTATATCATTTTTGGGACTAACCTACTAACCGGAGGCCCAGCCTGTATTGCTGTTTTTTTGCCTATTCCGGTGTTTCGAAGAAAAGGAATATCAGACGGAGTCCAAACGGAATGAAACCTTTGGGAGCGTGATTTTTGGAACGAACGTGATCCAGAGGACTTGGAGTGCAAGTCAAGAAGCAGCCGAGGCGGCCACAAGGGTGGAGGGCGACCCCCCTACTAGGCGCGCCCCCCTATCTCGTGGGCCCCTCGGGTGTCCACCAACCTACTTCTTCCTCCTATATATACCCACTTACCCCGAGAACATCGGAACAGACCACGAAAAACTATTTCCACCACCGTAACCTTCTGTATCCGTGAGATCCCATATTGGATCCTTCACCGGTGCTCCGTTGGAGGGGGAATGAACCACGGGGGGCTTCTACATCAACACCTAGCCTCTCCGATGAGTTGTGAGTAGTTTACCACAGACCTTCGGGTCCATGGTTATTAGCTAGATGGCTTCTTCTCTCTTTTTGGATTTCAATACCATGTTCTCCTCGATCTTCTTGGAGATCTATTCGATGTAACTCTTTTTGCAGTGTGTTTGTCGAGATCCGATGAATTGTGGGTTTATGATCAAGTTTATCTATGAGAAATATTTGAATCTCCTCTGAATTCTTTTATGTGTGATTAAGTTATCTTTGCAAGTCTCTTCGAATTATCAGTTTGGTTTGGCCTACTAGATTGATCTTTCTTGCAATGGGAGAAGTGCTTAGCTTTGGGTTCAATCTTGCGGTGTCCTTTCCCAGTGACAGCAGGGGCAGCAAGGCGCGTATTGTATTGTTGCCATCGAGGATAAAAAGATGGGGTTTATATCATATTGCATGAGTTTATCCCTCTACATCATGTCATCTTTCTTAATGCGTTACTCCGTTCTTTATGAACTTAATACTCTAGATGCATGCTGGATAGCGGTCGATGTGTGGAGTAATAGTAGTATATGCAGGCAGGAGTCGGTCTACTTGTCGCGGACGTGATGCCTATATACATGATCATGCCTAGATAATCTCATAATTACTCGCTTTTCTATCAATTGCTTGATAGTAATTTGTTCACCCGCCGTAATACTTATGCTATCTTGAGAGAAGCCACTAGTGAAACATATGGCCCCCGGGTCTATCTTTTATCATATAAGCTTTCTATCTACTTTTATTTGCATCTTTACTTTTCCAATCTATATTATAAAATACCAAATATATATATATATATATCTTATCATATTATCTCTATCAGATCTCAGTTTCGCAGGTGGCCGTGAAGGGATTGACAACCCCTTTATTGCGTTGGTTGCGAGTTCTTGTTTGTTTGTGTAGGTGCGTGGGACTTTTGAGGAGCCTCCTACTGGATTGATACATTGGTTCTCAAAAACTGAGGGAAATACTTACGCTATTATTGCTGCATCACCCTTTCCTCTTCAAGGAAAAACAACGCAAGCTCAAGACATAGCAAGAAGGATTTCTGGCGCCGTTACCGGGGAGGTCTTCACTCAAGTCAAGACATACCAAGTAACCATCACAAACTCATCTCCCTCGCATTTACATTATTTGCCATTTGCCTCTCGTTTTCCTCTCCCCCACTTCACCCTTGCCGTTTTATTCGCCCTCTCTTTCCCAATCTCCTCTCTTTTCCGCTTGCCCTCTTTTTCCTCCTTGCTTTTTGTTGATGTTATGTCTGAAAATTGGGGAGATTATCATCGATATGGACAATAATGATAACATGGAAAATTCTGATGCTCCTGCTAAAGAAGCCCCTATCTTGCATACTAAAAAGTTTCGAATCGATAGTGGTAATAATATTGGGAAAGGGGTTATTCAAGATTTCTTTTCTTGTGTCGGTGCTTTACCCTCTATGGGTGTTTCTATTCTTCATAGAACTAGTAGTCTTGCAGATGCTATCGCTATGCTTGTAGTTGAGCTTGAAAGAAAATTTATGCATATGCAACCTTGCATACAAAGAATTTTCCTGCAATTTTCTAATATTCAGCATTCTTCTGTTAAGCGCGCCGCTACCATATTTTTGGCTCATGAGTTTATATTTATAATAAGAGAGGCCAAAGAAATCTTTGCGCACTATAGGGTGGACGCCGCCCGTCCTCCCATAGAAGCGATCCTCTTTGATCAACAGGAAATTAGGCGTTTTCAATCTTTGGACTATGTTGCTTTTAATGAAAACCTTAGAAAAAAGGTTCCTGCCAATGTCCTAGTTGATAGAATTTCTGAACTTAATAATGATTTTGCTCTTCGAAACAATGAGCTAGGATACTCTCTTGAGTATAGGCTCACGAAGTTCTGCCAAAAGAATGCTTATAATGATGAATTGGTCGTGCAATATGAAGGGCCAAAGGAGGAACCCATACCTCCTGAGATTGATCTTGGGGACTTTTCTCCCATTAAATTTATCCCTTTTGATTACTTTTGCTTGCCTCAAAGAAAACTTGCTGCTGACATAGAGAATATGAGATGAGTTTTCGTGATCTATCTTATTATTATGGCACCACTTAGATCGATCCTCGCTTATATGCCTAGCTAGGGGCGTTAAACGATAGCGCTAGTTGGGAGGCAACCCAATTTTATTTGTGTTTTTTTGTTTTTGTTTCTGTTTAGTAATCTTGCATCTACCTTCTGTTTAGATGTGTTTTTATGTTTTAATTAGTGTTTGTGCCAAGTAGAACCTATAGGATAACCTATGGTGATAGTTAAATTGATTCTGCTGAAAAACAGAAACTTTGCGCGCATGAAAATAATTTTAGTAATTCACAGAAACGTGATTTTGCGTTGATTCTTTTTTCTGTAGGTCAATAGAAAAATTTCCCAGGACTTCCTATTTTGGTAGTATTTTTAGAGTTCCAGAAGTATTCGAGAGTTGCAGATTGCTACAGACTGTTATGTTTTTGACAGATTCTGTTTTTCGTATGTTGTTTGCTTAATTTGATGCATCTATGACTAGTATTAAGTGGTATGAACCATAGAGAACTTGGAATACAGTAGGTTTAACACCAATATAAATAAAGAATGAGTTCATTACAGTACCTTATGTGGTGGTTTTTCTTTCACTAACGGAGCTTATGAGATTTTCTGTTGAGTTTTGTGTTGTGAAGTTTTCAAGTTTTGGATAAAGATTTGATGGACTATGGAATAAGGAGTGGCAAGAGCCTAAGATTGGGGATGCCCAAGACACCCCAAGATATTTAAGAATAGCCAAAAGCCTAAGCTTGGGGATGCCCCAGGAAGGCATCCCCTCTTTCGTCTTCGTTTATTGGTAACTTTACTTGGAGCTATATTTTTATTCGCCACATGATATGTGTTTTGCTTGGAGCGTCTTGTATGATATTAGTATTTGCTTTTTAGTTTACCACAATCATCCTTGCTGTACACACCTTTTTGGAGAAGCCCACTTGATTAGAATTTATTAGAATACGCTATGTGCTTCACTTATATCTCTTGAGCTAGATAGTTTTTGCTCTAGTGCTTCACTTATATCTTTTAGAGCACGGCGGTGGCATAATTTTGTAGAAATTGTTAGTCTCTCATGCTTCACTTATATTATTTTGAGAGTCTCTTAGAACAGCATGGTATTTGCTATGGTTATAAAATTGGTCCTAGAATGATGGGCATCCAAGTTGGGTATAATAAAAACTACCATAGAAAGTGAATTGGATGCTATGATCAATTTGATACTTGATAATTGTTTTGAGATATAGAGGTGGTAATATTAGAGTCATGCTAGTTGGGTGATTATGAATTTAAATAATACTTGTGTTGAATTTTGTGATTCCCGTAGCATGCACGTATGGTGAACCGCTTTATGATGAAGTTGGAGCAGAATTTTATTTATTGATTGTCATCCTTATGAGTGGCGGTCGGGGACGAGCGATGGTCTTTTCCTACCAATCTATCCCCCTAGGAGCATGCGCGTAGTACTTTGTTTTTGATGGCTTGTAGATTTTTGCAATAAGTATATGAGTTCTTATGACTAATGTTGAGTCCATGGATTATACGCACTCTCACCCTTCCACCATTTCTAGCCTCTCTTGTGCCGCGCAACTTTCGCCGGTACCATACACCCACCATATACCTTCCTCAAAACAGCCACCATACCTACCTATTATGGCATTTCCATAGCCATTCCGAGATATATTGTCATGCAACTTTCTATCGTTCCGTTTATATGACACGCATCATCATTGTCATATTGCTCTTTGCATGATCATGTAGTTGACATCGTATTTTTGGCAAGGCCACCTTCATATTTTTCATACATGTCACTCTTGATTCATTGCATATCCCGGTACACCGCTGGAGGCATTCATATAGAGTCATATCTTGTTCTAAGTATTGAGTTGTAATCTTGAGTTGTAAGTAAATAAAAGTGTGATGATCTTCATTATTAGAGCATTGTCCTAGTGAGGAAAGGATGATGGAGACTATGATTCCCCCACAAGTCGGGATGAGACTTCGGACTTTACGAAAAAAGAGAGAAAGGTCAAATATTTTCAAAAAAGGCCAAATAAAAAATTAAAAAAAACGAGAGAAAATGAGAGAAGGGACAATGCTACTATCCTTTTTACCACACTTGTGTTTCAAAGTAGCACCATGATCTTCATGATAGAGAGTCTCCTATGTTGTCACTTGCATATACTAGTGGGAATTTTTCATTATAGAACTTGGCTTGTATATTCCAGTGATGGGCTTCCTCAAAATGCCCTAGGTCTTCATGAGCAAGCGAGTTGGATGCACACCCACTTAGTTTCTTTTGTTGAGCTTTCATACATTTATAGCTCTAGTGCATCCGTTGCATGGCAATCCCTACTCACTCATATTGATATCTATTAGTGGGCATCTCCATAGCCCATTGATACGCCTACTTGATGTGAGCCTATCTTCCTCCTTTTTTGTCTTCTCCACAACCACCATTCTGTTCCACATATAGTGCTATGTCCATGGCTCACGCTCATGTATTGCGTGAAAGTAGAAAAAGTTTGAGATTACTAAAGTATGAAACAATTGCTTGGCTCGTCATCGGTGTTGTGCATGATTAAATACTTTGTGTGATGAAGATAGAGCAATAGCCAGACTATATGATTTTGTAGGGATAACTTTCTTTGGCCATGTTATTTTGAGAAGACATGATTGCTTGATTAAGTATGCTTGAAGTACTATTATTTCTTATGTCAATATGAACTTTTATTTTGAATCATTTGGATCTGAACATTCATGCCACAATAAAGAAAATTACATTGAGAATTATGTTAGGTAGCATTCCACATCAAAAATTCTGTTTTTATCATTTACCTACTCGAGGACGAGCAGGAATTAAGCTTGGGGATGCTTGATACGTCTCCAACGTATCTATAATTTTTTATTGTTCCATGCTATTATATTACCCGTTTTGGATGTTTATGGGCTTTATTTTACACTTTTATATCATTTTTGGGACTAACCTACTAACCGGAGGCCCAACCCGTATTGCTGTTTTTTTTGCCTATTTCAATGTTTCAAAGAAAAGGAATATCAAACGGAGTCCAAATGGAATGAAACCTTCGGGAGCGTGATTTTTAGAACGAACGTGATCCAGAGGACTTGGAGTGCAAGTCAAGAAGCAGCCGAGGCAGCCACGAGGGTGGAGGGCGCGCCCCCCTACTGGGCGCGCCCCCTATCTCGTGGGACCCTCGGGCATCCACCGACCTATTCTTCCTCCTATATATACCCACGTACCCCAAGAACATCAGAACAGACCATGAAAAACTATTTCCACCACCGTAACCTTCTGTATCCGCGAGATCCCATCTTGGAGCCTTCGCCGACGCTCCGCCGGAGGGGGAATCAACCATGGAGGGCTTCTACATCAACACCATAGCCTCTCCGATGAGTTGTGAGTAGTTTACCACAAACCTTCAGGTCCATAGTTATTAGCTAGATGGCTTCTTCTCTCTTTTTGGATCTCACTACCATGTTCTCCTCGATCTTCTTGGAGATCTATTCGATGTAACTCTTTTTGCGGTGTGTTTGTCGAGATCCGGTGAATTGTGGGTTTATGATCAAGTTTATCTATGAGAAATATTTGAATCTCCTCTGAATTCTTTTATGTGTGATTATCAATTGTGGGAGAAGAGCTTAGCTTTGGGTTCAATCTTGCGGTGTCCTTTCCCAGTGACAGCAGGGGCAGCAAGGCACGTATTGTATTGTTGCCATTGAGGATAAAAAGATGGGGTTTATATCATATTGCATGAGTTTATCCCTCTACATCATGTCATCTTTCTTAATGCGTTACTCCATTCTTTATGAACTTAATACTCTAGATGCATGCTGGATAGTGGTCGATGTGTGGAGTAATAGTAGTAGATGCAGGCAGGAGTCGGTCTACTTGTCACGGACGTGATGCCTATATACATGATCATGCCTAGATAATCTCATAATTATTCGCTTTTCTATAAATTGCTCGACAATAATTTGTTCACCCACCGTAATACTTATGCTATCTTGAGAGAAGCCACTAGTGAAACCATGGCCCCCGCGTCTATCTTTTTATCGTATAAGCTTTCTATCTACTTTTATTTGCATCTTTACTTTTTCAATCTATATTATAAAATACCAAAAATATATTTATATTATCATATTATCTCTATCAGATCTCACTTTCGCAAGTGGCCGTGAAGGGGTTGACAACCCCTTTATTGCGTTGGTTGTGAGTTCTTGTTTATTTGTGTAGGTGCGTGGGACTTTTGAGCAGCCTCCTACTGGATTGATACCTTGGTTTTCAAAAACTGAGGGAAATACTTACACTACTATTGCTGCATCACCCTTTCCTCTTCAAGGAAAACCAACGCAAGCTCAAGATGTAGCAACCCCCAGGGGAAGCAATGGGCCAACATGGGCCATGGGGAGAGAGAGGACAACCCACATAGGGGAGGCGCCCCGCCCCCCCATGGGGAGTCCGAATAGGACAAGGGAAGGGGGCGCGACCCCCCTTTCCCTCTCCCTCTCCCTTCCTTCCTCTCTTCCACCAGGTGGAATCCTACTAGGACTTGGAGTCCTAGTAGGACTCCCTTCTCCTTGCGCGCCCTGCAAGGGCCGGCCGGCCTCCCCCTCTCCTCCTTTATATACAGGGGCAGGGGGGCACCCCAAGACACATCAAGTTCTCTTAACCGTGTGCGGTGCCCCCCTCCACAGTTACACACCTCGGTCATATCGTCGTAGTGCTTAGGCGAAGCCCTGCGCTGGTAACATCATCAACACCGTCACCACGCCGTCGTGTTGAGGAACTTTTCCTCGTCCTCAACTGGATCAAGAGCTCGAGGGATGTCATCGGGCTGAACGTGTGCTGAACGCGGAGGTGTCGTACGTTCGGTGCTTGGATCAGTTGGATCATGAATACGTTCGACTACACCAGCCGTGTTAACTAAACGCTTCCGCTTTCGGTCTATGAGGGTACGTGGACACACTCTCTCTTCTCGTTGCTATGCATCTCCTAGATAGATCTTGCGTGTTGATAGGAAATTTTTTGAATTACTACGTTCCCCAACAATAACTGCTATGATCCTGGAATATGCGATTCAGTGGAAAACTCATATGCACACGTGGAATGATAAACGGTCAAACAGTAGGTTCCCGCCCCAGCCTCTAGGACTGGCTCAAGTGTTGTTGGTCATCAAGTTTTCCGAATCTTAGGATATCGTTAGGTGCATTGATAGTCCTAAAAACAACATTGAGGGTATGCCGTTAGAAGAATGATCATATTGAGTCGACCCAATCTGTATGTTATACTTTGTGATCATATTGTCTGAAATCATCTGTTATAACATGAAGTGTTACCATGTGTACTTTAGTTCCTCAGACCATGAGAGTGTCTCAGTTACTTCTTACCAGATGGTGGACTTTGGAGTTGCTCAAACGTCATCTGTAATAAGGTGATCATAGTGACAACTTTTAGGTTCACCGGGAAGTTTGACAAGTGAACGAACAGCTCGAGAGTGGGATTTGCTCATCCGACAATGGATAGATATTCTTAGGGGCCTCTCGGTGTGACGGCATCCATCATCGTCTGACCATACACAGGTGAACGTCACGGGGATGCCGAAACACGCGAAGGAGAAAGAAGAACAAAACCGGTAATGGGCGCAACGGTATAGTGGGCATGGTGATGACCCAAGAGGATACCGATGCACACTAGGTTTTGTAAAGCATCGCGAAGCAAAGGGAACGTCACATGATAACCAAAGGTTCACTCGAATATCATTCGTGTAATCATAGGGACTGATATGGATGTCCACGGTTCCACTATCGGTCATTGAACGAAGGGGTTACATTCATGTCTACGTTTTACCAAACCTACGGGGTCACAAGCTAGACGAAATAGTTTCGAGAGGTTCCAAAAGCATTTCGGAGTCACCGGAAGGGTTTCTGTGAATATCGGGTAATACCGGGTATTACCGGTTAATTATATATACGTGGAAAATGTTTCCAGGGATGTTAAATTGTATATAGTGCTCTGAAAATGTTTAAAGTATTTTATATATTCATTAAATATCAATGGGCCTTAAAAGGCCAAGGGGAAGGAGACTTGGGCCATAAAGGCCCAAGTGGAGGTGACGCCCCCCCTTTCCTTGTGTGTGTGTGGGGGGGCGAATCCTACTAGGGGTGGGAGTTGGACTCCCCCCTAGGCCAGCGCACCATGGGAGGACTTTACATCATTGGTGGCTGCCCTCTCCTCCCTCCTAAACCTATATATACTAGAGGTTTTCCATCCTTTTGAGAACAAGTTTTTGGGTGCCTCTTCTAGTTGATCTAGTTCTAGTTCTAGTTGGTCCAAGACTAATTAGAGCTAGCCCTAGCCACCTCTAATCCTCATAATTAGAAGACCAGTGTAGTTCGAATCTCCTCCCTCTAATTCTCCGGCGATGATTAGCTCTGGACGGCGAAGCACTGCCGGATCGTGAAGACCCTACGCTTGCAACCAAGTAGAGAGGTCGTGCTTTCGGTCTTCTGTTCAAGGGATCATTCAAGGGCAGTTCACGGGATCATCATCATCGTTCGAGAGACTTCGAGCACGATCTACACCGACTCTTCTTCTTCCGCTACACTCCGGAGTTGGTAACGATCGTTGATCCCAACCCTTATGCATCTTTATATTGATCTTGATGATCGTAGGTGCGGATTTTTTGTTTTCTACTATGTTTTCGAACAGTCGGGTACTTGTTGTTGGGCCTTCGCTCCTCTTGGACTGGCGGGCCCATGGTGCGTCGGGCTAGGCAAGTGAAGTAGTGGGCTGGCTCGTGACAAGATGTACCGCCGCCTGCGATGCCGTCATCATCGATTGCCGTCCACCCAAGGGAGCCATGTACAGAGCTCGACGAACGGGGAAGATGCGGCATGCCCATCACACGCTCCAGAAGAGAAAAAAAGAATACACTCTAGGTCACGATTGGTACTGGCGGAGGCAAGGAAGGAGATGACGAGGTGGGTGCGAAGCCGGTGGAATTGGGTTGCATGTAAAATGTAACATGTAATTGCCAACGTGGAGGTGTTCTCCCCCCCCCCCCCATCTTCTTTTTTAGTATATAGCACTCACACTCGTGCGTATTCGAGAAAACAAAGATGGATGTGAAGCTCATCCCCAGAAGGGCATTGTGACATGGCCGAGGCGGCACGGCTAGGGCATCGGAGCAGCAACAGCGAGGAAAGAAGGCACAGGGCGATCGACAACGTGGGAGAAGCAACCAACTGTTGCATCGGCGACAAGTTTGTGAGTTGAGGTGCACATTTTTTTGCCCTTGCAGATTATGTGTGTGTGTGAGGGGGGAGGGTCACATGAGGGAGGAGGGGTAGCCTGTTTTCTCGGTTTTTTTTGTTGCTTGTGTGGGCAAAAATCAGTGGGGAGGATGAACGACGAAGATTGGGACTTTGGGAGGAGGAGGCTTCGACAGAAACAAAAAACCCGATGAGAAGGCTCAGTACCAACGACCACCACATACGGATTGGTCTTTAATAATAGAGATTGAATTGCTATTGATCTAGATATATTTGTTAAAATGACCCGAGACAGTCATTTAGTTTATTTTTATTTCCATTTGTTTGGAAAAAATGACGCACTGGTGCCCCAATTGGATGACCTCCGTACTTATCCCTGTCAACAGACACGTCTAAACGTGCCCGCGAACATTTGATGAACTCCATTTCGGTAATCTGCATTGGAGTTTCCTTAAGGACGGAATATGGTTATGAATTAATGATGGCGCCGACAAGCGGTAGCATACGGAAGATTGTGCATACATCTCTGCACCTATAATTGGTGATGATGATGTGTCTGTCATCTGTCATTTCTAACCACTAGATCTGCATCTAACGACTGTGAGGTAAGTTCTACCCTTTTTGCAACAATAGGCCACTTCTCTGCTCCAATTTGCAGAAAACCTTTTAGTATCTTGAAACCAACCACATCCTCTCACTTCGTCAAAACAGTCTGAGGAATATATTTTGAGTGAAACATGATATATTTTTTGTGATATATGTCAAAACTAGAAAAATAAATTCAAGTTTATGAACAAATATTATTCTAGGAGTATTTTGTGTCCGTTGCAACGCGCATGCACCTGTATATTCATAGATGCCACAACAATGCCACTACAAGTGAAAGACAGCTCGGCTGAAAGCAATGGTTGTGGATTGGCATTTTGGTCCTGCTCGCAACTGGATCCATATGTACTTCCAGCTGTGAACTTAGGACTAGGTGCGCGGTGCCGTGGTGTGCGCGCCAAAGGTGGCCGGGTCACTTAAGCTGCGTAGTATACGTACACGTACGGTCAACCAATGATTAATTGACCCGCAAAAAAAACCCAATGATTAATCAATGGAGGAGAAGTTTGGTGAAGATCGGACAAAAGTCTTCTTTTTTTCTTGTGTGCCTTTTCTCCTGTGGAGCGACGCTATACATGTGAAATACTAGTACTGTACGTAATAACTTTTTGTATTGGAGGATTGTGTCGGTGTACACATTTTCCTGAGTTCAAAACACGTCCGATACGTACGTAGTCGGCGATTTTTTTTTTTTTTTGCATCGAAGTCGGCGATTTGCTTGGTCGTGGTCTGCGTATATATCAATCTGAAGGAAGAGGAGAGCCTGGTATAAAATATCGTGTGCAATGGAATTGTACGTCGGCATCAGCACCGCGTTCGCGTGGCACTTTTACCAAAGGACCGATTTCCATGTTCATAATGTCGTGGATTTTGATGTAAAGTGGAGTACATTAGTAAGAATTCCATTAGTAAGAAATGTCTACGCTACATATGGAGATAGAGTGAAGCTTGATGCCCCTTTGCTGCCTCTTGTCGCATAATAAATCATTGTACCGTGGAGGAGTCATCTCTTCACCACTTTACAGCCTATAATCCTTGGATGAGAAAACTCCCGAAGAGCAAGCATCCGAGAAAGGGAGAAAGGTGTGGAAGAAGCGAAGGGACGTGGGCATCTCATGCCTCACGTGGCTCACTCGTTGAACTTCCTTTTTGTGTGGTGTTCCCCTGTAGAGTGACGTGCACTGGTGATGGGCTTCCACTAGCTCGAGGTTAGCATCATGGGGCGACGACGTTCACACAGTTCCATTCAGGTTAGGGGCACCAAAGGCTTCCTGGCCGGTATGTCTGCCAATGTCTTGTGTGATCTTCCATCAGTTCCATGGGAATGGGATGGAAATCTATGAGAAAGCAGAGCAGTCAGCAGCTAGCACTCCGTACGTCGCGCGGGCGGCGACTAAATGAGATGAAATGAGCACCTAAATCTGCCAAACCGCCACACCGTTTCAACCCGTCAATCTCCTTCTTGGCCAGGTAAATTTGGACTCTGCGCTCCATATCTGCATGCATGACTGATGGCAGCCATACTTCTCGGCGAGTTTCCTAGTCCAGCCCAGCTGTCCGGGTGTGGACGACCTCTCTGTGTGTCCCAGCAACGAGGGAAGATTCCAAATGTTAGGCCGGCCTCGTGACCCCACGAAAGCGGCAGACCCTACTTCCACGAAGAGGACTCTCGTATGCTATGCTATGGCACGCGCTAATGTTTGAACCACGGGACTCCGTCTTCCGCCACGAGGGTGACATGAACCACAATACCACATGATACGTGTGCCCGCTCAAGTGAACGCCAGAATAAGAGTCCAACCATTGGCAGGACGCCAAAGGGGGTCCAGCGATGGGTAGATTTTTCTCGGGAGTCATCCCGTCGTAGACGACGGGTGTCGCCGTGTCGGTGTCGGTGTCGGCAAATTCGGCATACGCGAGGCAGGCACGGCATGCAGGGTGCCAATAATGGGATGGGATGGGATGAACAATAGAAACCACAAGCAAGAAAATAGAAATCGTCCACGCTTTGGCATGCAGTGAAGGGTCACTCTGGATCAGCAACTTTGTAGTATTATTATTTTTTAGTTTACGGGGGGTGCCTTTTTGGAGCCAACATATGCTTGTGCCATGCGTGTTGGTGTTGGTGTTGGTGCTCACGCCGGGCGTGAGACGGTGTACGCGTGAATGATCATGAGGCAGCACTGTGTTTGTGTCCCCCATCCCCATGTGGATCATGCGGTGTGAGCTGTGCCCCCATGCCTCCATCACGTTGCTGCACTTGCCCGTGCCTGTGACCAGGCTCCTTTCCCGTTTCATTTTTTTCTTTCTTCTGGACGACCTTCAACCATGGGGACTGCCAGGCTTGTGTGTGTATCTCCCCTTCTGAGCTGGGCTGGTCTGGGATGGGTTGGGGCTGGGTTTCTTTCTCCACGATCAACGACGATGGCGAGAAGAAACCAGAGGCCAACTTCAGCGCACGACTCCAAACGGACGTTCGTTTAATCTGAATTCTGTCCGTTTGGTTACGGCGATGGAGTCGTGTCCGGGTCTTTTTTGGGTTGCGGTGACCGTGCGCCCAACGCGTGGACGTATCCTCTAGCCTCATCCTGCCGCCACGGCCAAAATGCCCATATATTCATTTTTCAATGTTTAAAACTAGTTTGCGCGTTCAAATATTAATTGTCTCAAATAAAAATAGTTTTACAACCCAATCAAAATTGTCTCTAATAAAATAGTTTTACAACCAAATTGAATTGTCTTGAATGAACATAATGAACCAATACATCTATTGATTGTCAATGTGATTTCACATGTGCTCAACCAAGTCATTTTGAAGATCCAAATGAGTGTGTCAATCACGCATTTCACGATGGAGTTGGGTAAACTGTTCAAACGTGGCCAATTCTTGGCGCAGGGGCTCAGCATTTTCACCTTGGAAATCAAATCCTTGGTCGAAGATGTTGTTATCGCGCTCGTCCTCGGCGGTCATGTTGTGCATGATCACACAAGCAGTCATCACCTCCCAAAGCTTCCCTTCATCCCATGTCAGTTCAGGGTTTCGAACGATACCCCATCGGGATTGAAGCACACCAAAAGCACGTTCCACATCCTTTCTATCACTCTCTTGCATTTGAGCAAATCTCTGTCTCTTCTCACCCTTGGGGGTTCGAGATTGTCTTCACAAAAGTTGGCCACTGAGGACATATACCATCAGCTAGGTAGTATCCCTTGTTGTAGTGGTGGCCATTGATCTCAAAGTTGACAGGTGGAGAGTGGCCTTCTGCAAGCCTTGCAAAGACTGAAGAACGCTGCAGCACGTTGATATCATTGTGAGAATGTGCCATGCCAAAGAAAGAATGCAATATCCAAAGATCTTGCGAAGCCACCACTTCTAATATGACAATGCACGCTTTAACATGCCCCTTGTACTGGCCCTGCCAAGCAAATGGACAGTCCTTCCACTCCCAGTGCATACAATCTATGCTGCCAAGCATGCTTGGAAAGCCTCTATCGGCGTTGATCGCCAACAGCCTTTCTGTATCAGCGGCATTTGACTGCCTCAAGTACTCAGGGTCAAACACTGCCACCACGGCCTTGCAGAAGTTGTACAGTGATAATAGACATGTGGTCTCACTCATGCGCACGTACTCATCCACCAGATTGCCTGGAATTCCATGCAAGCATGCGGATGGCCGCGGTGCATTTCTAGTAAGAGGAGAATCCAAACTTGCCAAGGGCATCCATTTTGCACTTGAAGTATGGGTCATGAGCAACCACTCCCTCTCGGATACGATTGAACACATGCCTTGCCATACGAAAACGGCGACGGAATTTATCAAGTTTGAAGAGCGGGGTATTCACAAAGTAATCGGCATAGAGCAGGGTGTGACCTCTCTCTCTGTTGCAATTCAGGTTGGGAGCACAGCCAGGGAATGACCCCCTGTACCGGAGGTCGCTGTCGTTCAATGTGGTCGTGAATGACCAATGCAACCACCACAAGATCTTCATCATCCGAGGATGGATCGTCCAATGAATAAATGAAGTGGTTGAAGAAAAATTCATCTCCATTGTCCATATCTTTGTGGGCAAAGTGTCAAACACCTGCGGTCCTGGTGGCAAAGAGGTCGCGATGATCACCTCGATGCAGCAGGGGTTGTTGGCGTCTGGCTACAGGCCGCTCTGGAGCACCCGACGGAAGCTGTTGTGGTTCATAGCCGTCGCCAGCGGTCGTATCCCCTCTGGCACCGGCTACGACGGCGGTGGCCAAAACTCCTCCAAACAACGGCCAAAATTCCTACGAAAGCGCGGGCGTGGTGGCGGCCATGTCGAGACGTGGTTTGGTATGGACGACCGGGGATTGAGCAGCGAGAAGGCCAGAGAATAGTGGCGGCGCCGGTGGCGGGATGGGGCGGTGGAGGGCGGGTGGAGGCTTTGGAGGTGAATGGAGCGCTAGTGTCCCCGACAGGTGGGCCACGGGGAGGACAAGGGCGTGCGTCCAGTGTTGGGGAACGCAACAATTTCAAAAAAATTCCTATGATCACGCAAGATCTATCTAGGTGATGCATATCAACAAGAGGGGAGAGTGTTGTCTACGTATCCTCTGAGACTGAAAACGGAAGCGTTATGACAACGCGGTTGATGTAGTCGTACGTCTTCACGATCCGACCGATCCTAGCACCGAAGGTACGGCACCTCCATGATCTGCACATGTTCAGCTCGGTGACATCCCACAAACTCTAGATCCAGCTAAGGTCGAGAGAGAGTTTTTTCAGCATGATGGCATGGTGACGGTGATGATGAAGTTACCAGCGCAGGGCTTTGCCTAAGCACTACGACGATATGACCGAGGTGGAAATCTGTGGAAGGGGGCACCGCACACGGCTAAAAGATCAACTTGTGTGTCTATGGGGTGCCCCCTCTCCCGTATATAAAGAAGGAGAGGGAAGGTCGGCCAACCCTCCTTGGCACGCGCCCAAGAGGGGATTCCTACTAGGACTCCAAGTCCTAGTAGGTTTCCACCTAAAGGGAGAGAGCGGGAAGGAAAGGGGGGCGCCCCCCTCCCCCCTTCCTTGTCCTATTCGGACTCAAGGGGGAGGGGGCACGCAGCCAGCCCTGGCCGCCCCTCTCTCTCTCTCTACTAAGACCCGTCGAGGGCCAATAGTTCCCCCGGGGGTTCCAATAACCCTCCGGCACTCCGGTTTTATCCGAAACTTCACTGGAACACTTCCAGTGTCCGAATATAGTCGTCCAATATATCAATCTTTATGTCTCGACCATTTCGAGACTCCTCGTCATGTCCGTGATCACATCCGAGACTCCGAACAACCTTCGGTACATCATATCATATAAACTCATAATACCAATCATCATCGAACGTTAAGCGTGCGGACCCTACGGGTTCGAGAACTATGTAGACATGACCGAGACACGTCTCTGGTCAATAATCAATAGTGGAACCTGGATGCTCATATTGGTTCCTACATATTCTACGAAGATCTTTATCGGTCAAACCGCATAAGAACATACGTTGTTCCCTTTGTCATCGGTATGTTACTTGCCCGAGATTCAGTCGTCGTATCTCAATACCTAGTTCAATCTCGTTACTGGCAAGTCTCTTTACTCGTCCCGTAATACTTCATCCCACAACTAACTCATTTGTTACAATGCTTGCAAGGCTTATAGTGATGAGTATTATCGAGAGGGTCCAGAGATACCTCTCCGAAACACGGAGTGACAAATCATAATCTTGATCTATGCCAACCCAACAAACACCTTCGGAGACACCCGTAGAGCACCTTTATAATCACCCGTTTACGTTGTGACGTTTGGTAGCACACAAAGTGTTCCTCCAGTATTCGGGAGTTGCATAATCTCATAGTCTAAGGAACTTGTATAAGTCATGAAGAAAGCAGTAGCAAAGAAACTGTTACGATCATAATGTTAAGCTAACAGATGGGTCATGTATATCACATCATTCTCCTAATGATGTGAACCCGTTCATCAAATGACAACACATGTCTATGGTTAGGAAACATAACCATCTTTGATTAAGGAGCTAGTCAAGTAGAGGCATACTAGGGACTATATGTTTTGTCTATGTATTCACACATTTACTAAGTTCCCGGTTAATACAATTTTAGCATGAATAATAAACATTTATCATGAATTAAGGAAATAAATAATAACTTTATTATTCCCTCTAGGGCATATTTCCTTCAGTCTCCCACTTGCACTAGAGTCAATAATCTAGATTACATAGTAATGATTCTAACACCCATGGACTCTTGGTGTTGATCATGTTTTGCTCGTGGAAGAGGCTTAGTCAATGGGTCTGCAACATTCAGATCTGAGTATATCTTGCAAATCTCTATGTCCCCCTCTGACACTTGATGGCGGATGGAATTGAAGCGTCTCTTGATGTGCTTGGTTCTCTTGTGAAATCTGGATTCCTTTGCAAAGGCAATTGCACTAGTATTGTGACAAAAGATTTTCATTGGACCCGATGCACTAGGTATGACACCTAGATCGGATATGAACTCCTTCATCCAAACTCCTTCATTTGCTGCTTCCGAAGCAGCAATGTACTCCGCTGCACACGTAGATCCCGCCATGACGCTCTGCTTGGAACTGCACCAACTGACAGCTCCTCCATTCAAGAAAAATACATATCTGGTTTGTGACTTAGAGTCATCTGGATCAGTGTCAAAGCTTGCATCGATGTCACCGTTTACGACGAGCTCTTTTTCACCTCCATAAATGAGAAACATATCCTTAGTCCTTTTCAGGTATTTCAGGATGTTCTTGACCGATGTCCAGTGCTCCACTCCGAGATTACTTTGGTACCTCCCTGCTATGCTTATAGAAAGGCACACATCAGGTCTGGTACACAACATTGCATATATGATAGAACCTATGGCTGAAGCATAGGGAATGACTTTCATTTTTCTCTCTATCTTCTGTAGTGGTCGGGCATTGAGTCTGACTCAACTTTACACCTTGTAACACAGGCAAGAGCCCTTTCTTTAACTGGTCCATTTTGAACTACTTCAAAACTTTATCAAGGTATGTGCTTTGTGAAAATCCAATTAAGCGTCTTGATCTATCTCTATAGATCTTGATGCCCAATATGTAAGCAGCTTCTCCGAGGTCTTTCATAGAAACACTCTTATTCGGGTATCCCTTTATGCTATCCAGAAATTCTATATCATTTCCAATCAACAATATGTCATCCACATATAATATTAGAAATGCTACAGAGCTCTCACTCACTTTCTTGTAAATAAAGTCTTCTCCAATAGTTTGTATAAAACCATATGCTTTGATCACACTATCAAAGCGTTTATTCCAACTCCGAGAGGCTTGCACCAGTCCATAAATGGATCGCTGGAGCTTGCACACTTTGTTAGCACCCTTTGGATCGACAAAACCTTCTGGTTGCATCATATATAACTCTTCTTCCAGAAATCCATTCAGGAATGCAGTTTTGACATCCATTTGCCAAATTTCATAATCATAAAATGCAGCAATTGTTGACATGATTCGGACAGACTTAAGCATCACTACGGGTGAGAAAGTCTCATCGTAGTCAACTCCTTGAACTTGTCGAAAACCTTTTGCAACAAGTCGAGCTTTGTAAACAGTAACATTGCGTCTGCGTCGGTCTTCTTCTTAAAGATCCATTTATTTTCTATGGCTTGCCGATCATCGTGCAAGTCCACCAAAGTTCACACTTTGTTCTCATACATGGATCACATCTCAGATTTCATGGCCTCAAGCCATTTCGCAGAATCTGGGCTCATCATCGCTTCCTCAAGTTCGTAGGTTCATCATCGTCTAGTAACATGACTTTCAGAACATGATTACCATACCACTCTGGTGCGGATCTTATTCTAGAAGACCTACGAGGTTCGGTAGTAACTTGATCTGAAGCTTCATGATCATCATCATTAGCTTCCTCACTAATTGGTGTAGGAATCACGGGAACTGATTTCTGTGATAAACTACTTTCCAATAAGGGAGAAGGTACAACTACCTCATCAAGTTCTACTTTCCTCTCACTCACTTCTTTCGAGAGAAACTCCTTCTCTAGAAATGATCCATTCTTAGCAACAAATATTTTGCCTTCGGATCTATGATAGAAGGTGTACCCAACAGTTTCCTTTGGGTATCCTATGAAGACGCACTTCTCCGATTTGGGTTCGAGCTTATCAGGTTGAAGCTTTTTCACATAAGCATCGCAACCCCAAACTTTAAGAAACGACAACTTTGGTTTCTTGCCAAACTGTCGTGGATTTGTCATGGCAGATGTCCTAGTGTGAGGACTTAGTCGCGAGGCCAACACATCTATGTAGTAGCTTGAGAGGGGTTGAGCGGAATCGAGAGACGCAGGGCGGATCAACACGCAAGACAAGGGTTTAGACAGCTTCGGGCCCCGGGAAACATCATCCGGTAAAAATCCTACATGCTGTTTGAGGCTAGGTCTCATTATCATCACGAGGGAGTCGCCGTAAACCAGCTCTCCTCTTTGTGTCTAGCCCTAAGATTGTTTCTTCTTGCTTGTAGCTTGTCGCTTGTCCCTCTTTGGGGAGCCCTGCCCCTCCTTATATATGTTGAAGGGGCGGTTTACATGTGGAGTCCTATTAGGATTAGGACTAGTCTATCTCTAATACAAACCGGATATAAGTCCTGGTCTTAACTCCTTGTAAGGTAAATATTCCTCCTGCCTTTCCGGCCCATCATAGTATGAACCGGCCTTCATGAACCGCCCGTTGGGCCACCAGGTCTTGTCGCTCCTCGCACCCACCTGCCGGGTTACCAATGAGTCGTGAACCTCCAGGTCCAAACGGATCGCCCGGTGAATCGCCAAATGCCAGCGGGGTCTTCAGATAAACCGCCAAGTCCGGCCGGGTTAACTTCCGGCCGGTTTACACCGCGGGGTATATCCCTGACATTAGCCCCCAAGTTTAGCTTGGATTTATCCCTGGTAAACTTATGCTGCAAAATAAACACCAGAACAAATTTGGCAGGTTGTGCCCGGGTTAAGAATTCTTGTAGACCGCACCTGATCGTCCTTAAGTCCTTTGTCATTTCCTCCTTCTAGAAAATCCGGTTTAATAGACCAGCTTCATAATCAACTTGCTGGCATTAGTTTCTCATGGAAAATATATTGTGAAAAATAACTTCTCTGACTCAGCTCCCAATGACTTAACATAAATAAGGGTCCTTGAAATCCTCATCTGATCTTCAGCCGGTTTAAGAATGTAGAACTTGCCGGTTTATAAATATTGATAGTACCGGGTCATACTTGTAGTTAACATCCAGCTTGAAAATATACCTCTTATATGACTATCACTTGTAGCCCCCAAGTCTTAAGAAGGTAGCATAGCAACAGCTTAAGACTTGCTTCAATATAAATACTGCCACTTAAGAAGAAATCCATGTTGTTCATCCCAGTCACTTAGTAAAAACTGAATACTCCATATTATGTAGCCCCCAAGTGCCAGGTCATTATGCAATAATAAGCAGGGACTTTGTAGGTATAATCATATAAATTTGAGCAATGATGTGTAGCCCCCAAGGGCCGGCTCAGTAAGATAATATTGAGCTGGGACTTGATATATACTTCAATGAAAATAACATCATATGATGTAACCCCCATCATGGGACTTGAATCCACGTCCACAAGGTTAAGAGCCTTGTGCTGTACCAATTGAGCAGTGGACCCTTCAATATAATGAATAAAAAGCTTTGTACCTTCAATTGTTGACAGGAGCAATTGGTAGCCCCCAAGGGTCGACTCATTATAATGTGATGAGTCGGGTCTTCAATAATATGAGCAAAAAATTACTTTGCATGAGCCCCCAAGTGTCATGGTGCCTGCTTGCAGCGACATGAGACTTGCATATTTGATGTAATCGCAACTTTAAATAATGTAGCCCCCAAGTGCCGGGTCGTAAGCCTGCAGCGACTTGGGACTATTCCCTTCATTATAGAATAAATCATACCCATTGATAAAATAATAGCCATTGCGCTGAAGCGACTTTGAAAACCTCAATCATAATATTGGTTATTGATAACCATAATAAAAACCTAGCCATGTTGGCTATTCAAGATAATATAATCTCGTATGAAAAACCTTATTCATTCAATATCATAATGAAAATTCAGCCAAGTTTGGCTATTTGAATAATACAACCCAATGATTTATAAGCGCATGATTCCAATGGCGCAATCCAAATATGTACTGGCGACTTATAGTCCAAAGCCAGGCCGGGTTAACAAACACCGGATAATTTATCATCATGCTTTATTCAACCTGTCTCTGCATACAACAAGTTTAAAGTGTCCTGGCGGTTTACCGCCGGACAGGTCATAATGCCCAACATATAACCCAGGTTTATAACCAAGGCTGCACTTAAGAATAATCAATGAAATATATCATACCTGTGACATTGAATCACATCATTGGTTTACCAATTTTTTGTAGTAAGGGTGATAACCCCAATCTTGAGTAATGATAACTCCTTTCATAATGTGTCGGTTTATGTTAAAATTGTACCGGGCTGTGATAAACACCGGTTTAACCATATATAATACCGGCGACTCGTGGTCAAACCAGACCGGGCGGATAGTCTCCGGATTATGATTTGATCATGTACTGACAACTTGTAATTGAAAGTCAAGCCGGGTTAATGAACACCGGTTTACTCCATAATAAGATGGTAACATAAAATCAAACCGGGCAGATAGTCTCCGGATTAGGATTTGACCATGTTCCGCCAATTTGTAATTGACAGTTTGAACCGGTTTAAAAATGTTATCGATTTAAAAAACGCAACAAAAATCAAATAACAGTTATGAAAAAATATGGAAGCAAAGGCAATGACAAAACCGTTTGCAAAAAGAGGCTTTACTGAGCCGATCAGATGGTGTTACCATGGTCGGACACGACCAAGCTCCCAATAAGGTGTAGCTATGGTTCAGGTCAGCCAGGTCCCCAACTGAAACCATGGCATTATGCCGATCAAGTGGCGTGGCAATGGTTCGGGTTCGACCAAGCCCCCAAGTGACTCTGTGGCCTTAGGCCGATCAAGAGGCGTGACTAGTTCAGACTTGACCATGTCCCCAAGTGATCTGGTGGCTTTCGCCTATCAAGAGGTGTTGCATTGGTTCGGACACGACCAAGCCCCCAAGTGACATAACATGGTGCTTTGAAAAGCTAACCCAAGAGGTAAACCGGAGGCCGCTTTAAGACAGAACCTCCGTGTAACCACGCATGATGTAAAAAAGAACAGAGACCCCGCTTTATGAAGTAGAAGCCCCCATGTGATCAATAATATGTTAGGCCAATAAGGCAGGATACCCATGTTTGAACCGCGCATCATGGCAGCAGGTCCTCTTCGGTAATTTTTTAACTTTTTTGCAAGAGATAAATTCTTCTTGAACCGGGATCTTGAACCGGATATTGAGAGCTTCAAAGCTTTGTGGGAGACATCTTTCCCTTGACCCGGATTTTAAACCGGAATCTTCATTTTCAGCCGGAAATTTTCTCACGGTCTTTAAACTCGAACTTGCGAGAAGTTAATTCCTTTTTGAACCGGACATTGTTAAACCGGATTTGGGCGCTTCAGAGCTTTGTGGGAGAACAGATTTCCCTTGAACCGGATTGTAAATCAGATATTTGAGAGCTTCAATGAGACTGACTTCCCTTGAGCCGAATTTTAAACTGGAATCCTTTCTGATGACCCGGATCTTCTTAATTGAGCCGGGATTTTGTAACTGTCATATACTTTCTAAGCCGGAAATTTTCTGACGGCCTTCAAATAACAGTAGCCTCCTGGACCGGGTTATCTTTCCCTCGATCATCCTGGGGTTCTTAAATTTGCTGAAACTAGCAAGATTTGCTGAGTCATGTCATCGTAGCCCTCGAGTCTCAAGGTGACTCGAGGAGTTGGCTTGAAACTCTTCATATTTGACCATGATATAAACCAACATAACTTGTATATCATTGGTGTTTCATAGCACGATGTAAATCCACAGAAGGTTGAGGTGACTGCGGCAGGTTATAAATGATCCCGTATGAGCCGTGTCAGCAACTCGGCCAATGGTTCCTTTCAACTGGCGACTTGAAGTTAACCAAACTGTAGTGGCGGCGACTTGTGCGCCTGCCCATTGAGCCATCCAGTGCAAACGACGGTTGATAGTATATGATAATTTGCCTCCTTTTTGTTGAAAAAAAACCGGGCTACCCAAGCTGTGACTTGCTCATACTCAATAAATAACTCATGCAGATAGGTGCGGCCCAGTATGTTGATGTAGACTAGGCCGCGAGAGACGGACGACAAAAACGACCACAACATCAGAGGCAGCTCGGATAGATGAGTCGGCCGTGGCATTGTAAACCGGTGCGGACGGGGAAGATCGGCACCGGTATCGTAAACCGGCACGAACGGGCGAGTTAATCACGTCGTTTTGATGTAGTGAACAATTGTCCTGCATCAACAATATCGCAGACCAAGGCAAAGATAAACTGCTCTTTGGCAAAAAATAATATGTGTCAATAAAATATATTTTAGATGGACATCACCTGATCTGTCATGCCAGAAATTATCCACCGCGGAATTGATGATCACGACGGTGAAGTTGAAATCAATCACGGGCGGGTCGTCCGTGGGAGCAGACAGGTGAGTCGGCCGCAGCGTTTTAAGCCGGTGCGGATGGGAGAGTCGACTGCGACGCTGTAAGCCGATGCGATCGCGAGAGACGGCCACGGCGTTGTAAGCCGGTGCGGTCGGGCGAGGCGATCGCAGGCACGGATGACGACTTAGTCGCGTATTGGTGTACGCCTGTTTGCGACACCTTTGTAATAATTAAAGGTCCTCACGTGGAGTAGTAGTGGCCACGGCGTTGCTCGCTGCTAACGGCGGCTTACTCGTGGCGGTTCAGTGATGCACACGGTAGCGAGGCCGGATTGGGCAGACCCGCTCGCGCTGGGGCGGCTCAGCAGAGTCATAGGCGGGTGCGAGGAGCGAGGGTAATCGCAGAGTTCATGTCTTTCTCCGGGTCATCCTGTATAAAACAGTACAAAAAAGAAAATATTTTCTAAAAGAATTAACATGTACGGACACAAAAAATCAGTGTTGAGAACACCTGGCTTTTCGTCGGACGTAACAATCGAAGCAAAATTCACATGCAAGCTTTAATGGGTCTTCATATCCACCCATGGGTCCATCAATCTCTGGAGGGCGTGCCCAAACAGCATTTTTTTACGCCAATATACATCATTTGCATTGGCCGTGACCAATCATGTTAACTTTGGCTGATTCCTGTATTAGACCTCCCGTGAGATGCACTAGTAGTGCTTTTCTTATTCTCCTTTCTTTCGGTCTTTGACTCCCGTAGATTGCCGCTGCATGTGCGTGCAACAAGTCGTCAAGGCGGCTCGTGGTCAGTGAAGAGGCTCGGCGAAGCGGAAACTGTGAAGCAGGGTGCAGCAGCGACTAGAAGCGGGACCTTGAGGCGCTTTGGCGGATCAACCGATGTGCGGGAGGCGGAGCCGGCGACCGGCACGACAGCGCAGAAACGGTCAGGGCCGCAGGCACGGAGCAGGTGTGAGCAAAGCGCGGCGCAGTTGATGCTTAAGGGAGCAAGGCCGCAGCGGTTTACAGCGGACGGTGACCCGGCACTGGACCAGCGCAAGGAAATGTCGCAGCAGCTATCCGTTGATTGATTCATAGCACAAGTATTTGGATTCTAGAGTAGTATTAATTTGATAGCCATGGATTTGCTTGTACGACAAATTGACTTGTAGCAGGCTTCAGTCTTCAGAAAAATAGCAACCGTAGATTTCTGTCTTCTTGTGGAAAAGTAGAGACGGCAGTGTCTAGGCTGATGTGTCTCGTGGCTGTAGCTTCAGAGATGTGACAACGTTACTTTGTTCAGACCAGCTGGATGGATTTGAATGCATGTGTGCGGATTTGTGTCCACCTTGGCGGACTGCCCGTACAGGAATCGATCTCCATCATGGCGTACGAGTTCAATCAACCATAACAAACTTTTGGTCTGGGCAATTTGCAGTAGCGATTCAACGCCACGGCAAGGGGCACACGCTCGACAAGGAGAGTTGGAAAGGCCAGGGCGGCTCAAAAAACAGGCGCGAGGTCGGCACGGCTGCTCGGGGTGGCCGCGGTTCGACCAGGCGAGGGCGCCTCATCGGGCGACTCGGAGGCCACAGATCGAGATGGAGACGAGACCTTCCGGTCGTAATCTTCCCCTGATGGATCCAAACGGAGTTGACAAAGGAAAAAATCGATTTTGTCTCAGATGGCGTGTCCGACCATGCACTAGTACTCGAAATCCTTGGATGCGATGAAACCGTGCTTTTGCTTATATTTTTTGACTTGATCGCTTGACGGTGACTGGGCTTTACGCCTGTTGGCGACTTGCATCCGTCTGACCCGGCGAATCCTTGTTGAACCAAACAAAGATCTTCACCCTTCGAGATCTTCTCTCATGATCTTGCCAAACGAACAGATGGACACCATCAATAAAAAATTTCTAGTAAACAATCGTCGATGCAGATCCTTCCAAGACCCGGCTTTTCTTCCCTCGGAAAATTGCGAACTTCTTAAAACCCTAGGAAAGATCCCTTCAAGAACTCAACACCACCGTGCGCAGGCCCCACGGTGGGCGCCAACTGTCGTGGATTTGTCACGGCAGATGTCCTAGTGTGAGGACTTAGTCGCGAGGCCAACGCATTTATGTGGTAGCTTGAGAGGGGTTGAGCGGAATCGAGAGACGCAGGGCGGATCAACACGCAAGACAAGGGTTTAGACAGCTTCGGGCCCCGGGAAACATCATCCGATAAAAACCCTACATGCTGTTTGAGGCTAGGTCATAAAGTGTCGTCTCAACAGATTTTGATGGTGCCCTATTTAAAGTGAATGCAGATGTCTCTAAAGTATAACCCCAAAACGATAGCGGTAAATCAGTAAGAGACATTATAGATCGCACCATATCCAATAAAGTACGATTTCGATGTTTGGACACACCATTTCGCTGTGGTGTTCCAGGTGGCGTTAATTGTGAAACTATCCGATGTTATTTCAAATGAAGATCAAACTCATAACTCAAATATTCTTCTCTACGATCAGATCGTAGAAATTTTATTTTCTTGTTACGATGATTTTCCACTTCATAGTGAAATTCTTTAAACTTTTCAAATGTTTCAGACTTACGCTTCATTAAGTAGATATAACCATATCTGCTCAAATCATCTGTAAAGGTAAGAATATAACGATACCTACCACAAGCCTCAATACTCATTGGACCGCATACATCGGTATGTATTATTTCCAACAAGTCAGTAGCTCGTTCCATTGTTCCGGAGAATGGAGTTTTAGTCATCTTGCCATAAGGCACGGTTCGCAAGCACCAAATGATTCATAATCAAGTGATTTCAAAAGTCCATCAGCATGGAGTTTCTTCAAGCGCTTTACACCGATATGATCAAAACGGCAGTGCCACAAATAAGTTGCACTATCATTATTAACTTTGCATCTTTTGGCTTCAATACTATGAATATGTGTATCATCACTATCGAGATTCAATAAAAATAGATCACTCAACAAGGGTGCATGACCATAAAAGATATTACTCATATAAATAGAACAACCATTATTCTCTAATTTAAATGAATAACCGTCTCGCATTAAACAAGATCCAGATGTAATGTTCATGCTCAACGCTGACACCAAATAACAATTATTCAGGTCTAAAACTAATTCCGATGGTAGATGTAGAGGTAGCGTGCCAACGGCGATCACATCGACCTTGGAACTATTTCTCACACGCATCGTCACATCATCATTAGCCAATCTTTGCTTAAACTGTAGCCCCTGTTTCGAGTTGCAAATATGAGCAGCAGAACCAATATCAAATACCCAGGCGCTACTGCAAGCATTAGTTAAGTACACATCAATAACATGTATATCAAATATACCTTTCACTTTGCCATCCTTCTTATCCGCCAAATACTTGGGCAGTTCCGCTTCCAGTGACCAGACCCTTTGCAGTAGAAACACTCAGTTTTAGGCTTAGGTATAGACTTGGGTTTCTTCTCTTGAGCAGCAACCTTTTTGCCGTTCTTCTTGAAGTTCCCTTTCTTCCCTTTGCCCTTTTTCTTGAAACTAGTGGTCTTGTTGACCATCAACACTTGATGCTCCTTTTTGATTTCTACCTCCGTAGCCTTTAGCACTGCGAAGAGCTCGGGAATAGTCTTGTTCATCCCTTGCATATTATAGTTCATCGCGAAGCTTTTGTAGCTTTGTGGCAGTGATTCAAGAACTCTGTCAATGACACTATCATCAGGAAGATTAACTCCCAGTTGAGTCAAGTGGTTGTGGTATCCAGACATTCTGAGTATGTGTTCACTGACAGAACTATTCTCCTCCATTTTACAGCTGTAGAACTTATTGGAGACTTCATATCTCTCAATCCGGGCATTTGCTTGAAATATAAACTTCAACTCCTGGAACATCTCATATGCTCCGTGATGTTCAAAACATCGTTGAAGTTCCGGTTCTAATCCGTAAAGTATGGCACACTGAACTATCGAGTAGTCATCAGCTTTACTCTGCCAGACATTCTTAACGTCATCAGTAGCATCTGCAGCAGGCGTGGCACCCAACGGTGCTTCCAGGACATAATTCTTCTGTGCAGCAATGAGGATAATCCTCAAGTTACGGACCTAGTCCATGTAGTTGATGCCATCATTTTCAACTTAGCTTTCTCTAGGAACACATTAAAATTCAAAGGAACGGTAGCACGGGCCATTGATCTACAACAACATAGACATGCAAAATACTATCAGGTACTAAGTTCATGATAAATTAAAGTTCAATTAACCATATTACTTAAGAACTCCCACTTAGATAGCCATCCCTCTAATCATCTAAGTGATCACGTGATCCAAATCAAGTAAACCATGTCCGATCATCATGTGAGATGGAGTAGTTTTCAATGGTGAACATCATTATGTTGATCATATCTACTATATGATTCACGCTCGACCTTTCGGTCTCAGTGTTCCGAGGCCATATCTGCATATGCTAGGTTCGTCAAGTTTAACCCGAGTATTCTGCGTGTGCAAAACTGTCTTGCACCCGTTGTATGTGAACGTAGAGCTTATCACACCAGATCATCACGTGGTGTCTCGGCACGACGAACTGTAGCAACAGTGCATACTCAGGGAGAACACTTATACCTTGAAATTTAGTAAGGGATCATCTTATAATGCTACCGTCGTACTAAGCAAAATAAGACGCTTAAAGGATAAACATCACATGCAATCAAAATATGTGACATGAATGGCCATCATCATCTTGTGCTCATGATCTCCATCACCGAAGTACTGTCATGATCTCCATCGTCACCGGCACGACACCTTGATCTCCATCGTAGCATCATTGTCGTCTCGCCAAATATTGTTACTACGACTATCGCTACCGCTTAGTGATAAAGTAAAACAATTACATGGCAATTGCATTGCATACAATAAAGCGACAACCATACGACTCTTGCCAGTTGCTGATAACTTTATTACAAAACATGATCATCTCATAAACAATTTATATCACATCATGCCTTGACCATATCACATCACAGCAAGCCCTGCAAAAACAAGTTAGACGTCCTCTACTTTATTGTTGCAAGTTTTACGTGGCTACTACGAGATTCTAGCAAGAACCATTCTTACCTACGCATCAAAACCTTAACGATTTTTCGTCAAGTGTGTTGTTTTAACCTTCAACAAGGACCGGGCGTAGCCATACTCGATTCAACTAAAGTTGGAGAAACAGACACTCACTAGCCACCTGTGTATGAAGCACGTCGGTAGAACCAGTCTCACGTAAGCGTACGCGTAATGTCGGTCCGAGCCGCTTCATCCAACAATACCGCTGAATCAAAGTATGACATGCTGATGAGCAGTATGACTATTATCGCCCACAACTCTTTGTGCTCTACTCATGCATATAACATCTACGCATAGACTTGGCTCGAATGCCACCGTTGAGGAACGCAACAATTTCCTACGATCACGCAAGATCTATCTAGGTGATGCATACCAACGAGAGGGGAGAGTGTTGTCTATGTACCCACGTAGACCGAAAACGGAAGCGTTATGACAACGTGATTGATGTAGTCGTACGTCTTCACGATCTGACCGATCCTAGCACCGAAGGTATGGAACCTCCGCGATCTGCACACGTTCAACTCGGTGACGTACCATGAACTCTAGATCCAGTTGAGGTCGAGGGAGAGTTTCGTCAGCATGATGGTGTGGTGACAGTGATGATGAAGTTACCGGCGCAGGGCTTCGCCTAAGTACTACGACGATATGACCGAGGTGGAAATATGTGGAGGGGGCACCACACACGGCTAAAAGATCAACTTGATCAACTTGTGTATCTATGGGGTGACTCCCTCCCCCGTATATAAAGGAGGAGAGGGGAGGCCGACCGGCCCTCCTTGGCGCGCCCCCAAGAGGGGATTCCTACTAGGACTCCAAGTCCTAGTAGGTTTCCACCTAAAGGGAGAGAGGGGGAAGGAAAGGGGGGGGGGCGCCCCCGCCCTTCCTTGTTCTATTCGGACTCAAGGGGGAGGGGGTGCACGGCCTGCCCTGGCCGCCCCTCAGGTACTCCGGTTTTATCCGAAACTTCTTCGGAACACTTCCGGTGTCCGAATATAGTCGTCCAATATATCAATATTTATGTCTCGACCATTTCGAGACTCCTCGTCATGTCCATGATCACATCCGAGACTTCGAACAACCTTCGGTACATCATATCACATAAACTCATAATACCAATCGTCATCGAACGATAAGCGTGCGGACCCTACGGGGTCGAGAACTATGTAGACATGACCGGGACACGTCTCTGGTCAATAACCAATAGCGGAACCTAGATGCTCATATTGGTTCCTACATATTCTACGAAGATCTTTATCGGTCAAACCGCATAACAACATACGTTGTTCCCTTTGTCATCGGTATGTTACTTGCCCGAGATTCAATCGTCGGTATCTCAATACCTAGTTCAATCTCGTTACTGGCAAGTCTTTTTACTCGTTTCGTAATACTTCATCCTGCAACTAACTCATTAGTTACGATGCTTGCAAGGTTTATAGTGATGAGTATTACCGAGAGGGCCCAGAGATACCTCTCCGAAATACAGAGTGACAAATCCTAATCTTGATCTATGCCAACCCAACAAACACCTTTGGAGATGCCTGTGGAGCACCTTTATAATCACTCATTTACGTTGTGACGTTTGGTAGCACACAAAGTGTTCCGCCGGTATTCCGGAGTTGCATAATCTCATAGTCTGAGGAACTTGTATAAGTCATGAAGAAAGCAGTAGCAAAGAAACTGTTACGGTCATAATGCTAAGCTAACGGATGGGTCATGTCCATCACATCATTCTCCTAATGATGTGATCCCGTTCATCAAATGACAACACATGTCTACGGTTAGGAAACATAACCATTTTTGATTAACGAGCTAGTCAAGTAGAGGCATACTAGGGACTATATGTTTTGTCTATGTATTCGCACATGTACTAAGTTTCCGTTTAGTACAATTCTAGCATGAATAATAATCATTTGTCATGAATTAAGGAAATAAATAATAACATTATTATTGCCTCTAGGGCATATTTCCTTCATCCAGCCCGTCTGCATGATATCCGTTTCACGCCAAACACGGCGCATATTTGGGCCGGGAATGGGTCGAAAACAGATAAAAACTGGACATTTGTCCGTTTGGGGCAGCGCGTTGGGTCGGGTTATTTGTCCGTTCTATCCTAAGCGGATTAGGACGGACGGGATGGGGTCGCACGCTAGAGTTGGCCTGAGGCCATTTGTCGCTTTGGGCTCACTGTGGCGAGGGCCTGAGGGGTAGCTCTGCCACAGTGAGCCGGTGATTCACATTCTACATAGCGAAGAATAAACCATAAGAAACATAGAATTACACGGTTTATCACGATAGACATTTCAATCAATGGTTGGGTGAAGAATAGGGCCAATCTCTATTTGAAGCCCTAAGCATTGGTTATAGGCATTTGCGTACGGGATGCACACCCTGAAATTATTAATTGAGGAGTACTCCTTTCAAAGATCATTTTTCACCTTTCAGGTTGTGACAAGTGACGCGCTGCATATGCGTCACTTGTTGCAACTAGAGAGTTTTTCCTTTTTTCGTAGATTTGTATATTTAAAATTATTTATCTTTTAAATCACTCGTTCAAATCTTGAACCGTTTTCACCGTTGGATTCTTCGCATCGAGACCTTTAAAACTAGATCCCATATTGATAAATTTTGTTGAACTTCTTTTTCATGAAAAAATCAGACAAAAGAAACGAATTGGGAGCACCTTTTTTCCTTTCCGAAAGCCATTTCCGAGAGGCACGCTCGCGGAAGAAAAAAAAAAGAGAAAACACATTTTTTCGTTTTTGAGAGGCACGGCCGTGCCTCTCATGGAAGCAAAACCGTGCCTTTCACAGAAGGAAAAAATATGTTTTTTCGCTTTCGAGAGGTACGACCCTGCCTGTCGCGGAACCAGAACCATGCCTCTCGTGAAAGCAAAATCGTGCCTCTCGCAAATAAAAAAAGAAAGAGTAAATATGTTTTTTTCGTTTTCGAGAGGCACGACTGTGCCTCTTGCAGAACCAAACCGTGCCTAACCGTGCCTCTCGCGGAAAAAAGAGAAAACGTGTTTTTTTCCGTCTCCGGCCGTGCCTCTCGCGGAAAAAAAGAAGAGAAAACACGTTTTTCCGTTTTCAGCTGTGTCTCTCGCGGAAGCAAAACCATGTCTCTCGCGAAAACAAAACCATGCCTTTCGCAAAAAAGGTGTTTTTTCGCGGAAGACCGGTGAAAAGCCAAAAAAACATCTAAAAAGGCCAAAAACACGTGCGGAAAAAAATCCGGAGAAAACACCCAGAGCGCGACACTTGGCGGCGGCTAAGAGTGCTCAAGTGGCGTGCTCTCAGCCCATCCCCAAGTGACCCTTGGGGAGGCCGGGAATGAGCGCTCTTTAGTTAGTTGCTCTCATGCACACCCTCCACATGTACCCTAGGTTAGTAACGGGTAGGCCCATATATGCTGGAACTGTTACCGGTTTTGGAAGCTTTGAGATGGTTTTTCTTATGTATTTTTATTTTAAATTTGTGAATTTTTCAATTTATTATTTTCTTTAATAATGTAAATATTTTATTACTATGTTTTCAAAAAACTTGTGAGTTTTTTTACAAACCGTGAACAATTTTCAAATCCATGATTTTTCTTCTTAAATTGCTGAACTATTTTTCTAATTTGAAACTTTTTCTAAATCCATTTTTTTAAATGATGAAAAAAATTAATTCCTGTTTATTTTATAAAATCAGTTTGCAGTTTTTTCCCAGAACCAGCAGCTACCGAGTTTTTTAACAGCAGAGCAAGGTTAGTAAGAGGGCAAGTGACAAGCCTAACGGGTTAACCAATGTGTCACTTGGTGCGTGCGCCAGTTTGTATTACGAGCGCTGAAGGCGCTAATTAGGACACTCTAACAAATCACTCATGGCAAGCAGTAATAGGATAACAAATCGCTCAGGGCGAGCAGCAATGTGTCGGGATGTTCCATGTTTTTTCACTTTAACAGGCATGCTATTGGTCTTTTGACCAATTTCTTTCATCAATGTAGATGTCAATATTGGTTTTCTGCTGATTTTCATTAGTTTTATTTCTTTCATCCTTTTCCATTTATGTTTTTATTTTTCTTGTTGTTTCAATTTAAAAACCTCATATTCTTTTAAAACATGACCATTTTCCAAATTATTGAACATTATTTAAATACATGTATATTTTTAAAAATTATTAATATTATAAAATTGGTAACCACTATTTAAAAATACTATATTAGGCTCAAGCCCACACAAAACACTCTGGGCCGCGAATATGCCAAGCACGTCTATAGCGCGGTATCGAGCAAAGGCACATCCGTTGATATGTTGGGTAGGCCCAAATGACTGACATCACTTAGCTTGGAGCTAAAATGGGTCAAGCCCATGTCCAAGTTTGAACGATATTTTGATCTAAAGAATAAAAAGGTTAAATTATGTTTAGATAAATGAAAGGAAATCCAAAAATTGATAAACATTTTCGAATTTTGAAAAATCATTAAAATAGTATAAACTTCCAAATTTAATAAATGTTCACAATTTATAAAGAATGTTCGTTTTTAAGATATCATGAAATATAAAATCGTCATAAAATTTTAAAAAATATTACTCCCTCAGACCCATATTAGCTGAAAACTATTACTCCCTTGGAGGGAGTAACAATTTTTTTTAAAAGTTCAGGAATTTAAAATTTTCATGAACTGTTAGAAATATTGATGAATTTTAAAACATGTTGAATAATTTATAACTGATTACATAATTTTTTAAATATAACGTTTTAAACTATTCAATGATTTATAAGAAGTCACAAAATTTTAAAAAGTGTCAGCGAATGTACTTTTTAATGAATTCAAATGAGATAAAAACATATGTATAATAGAAAAAGGAAAAGACAAAAAAGGCAAACCACTAAGAGGAAAGCTCAGAAAAAAAAACTAGAAATACCAAAACCAAAAAGACTGCACACAAATGGCAACCACAATAACATTTTGCTCTTTTTTAGGAACTTGCCACACCCTGCTTTATGTATTAGATCGCCTATATGTATCAATGATGACAAAAATATGATAAATAAATAAAACTTTTCAAGCTTATTTTGCATTTGCATATTTTCGTTTCTTATTGGATTTTATTGCCTTAGAAGGCAACTAAAATTTTACTAATTCAATTTGTGCCAAATAATACTACCACATTCTTGTATGATGTAAATAACCCTAAATAATTTTATGAGGATTTAACTTTTAAAAAGCTAGCTAAAAATAATAATTGTTCTAAAACCTTATAAACAAGGGTACAAATACAAGTACAAAATTTTATATAGAGTAAACCATTAAAAATCATATCTAAAGTCTATACCATACGTAAACTAAAACTATTTTTGGAG